>NC_028639.1:50711663-50712971 GCF_001406875.1 Solanum pennellii | reverse complement strand
TTCGAGAAGCTATAGGACTTTAGGAAAGCTCATTTCTTTCTTTCTTTCGTGCTACTACTTGAATTCAATTGGTATCTAGGTGATAAAAATTGGTATCTGAACTTCTTCACTCTATTTCAAATATGGGTACTACTAGAGTATTTGAAGTTGAAATAGCAACAACAGAAAGAAAAAAAAATATGTCCTTAGAAATAGATATATTTTCTCGATCGCAAAATGTGGTGGTAGTCTAATGTCGAGTGTCGGTTAATAAAGACACTACTATGACTTCATAGAGTGAGGGTATATTAGAGAAAGTCATCGATGCTTACTTGGTTAGAGTTAGAAAGTGTGTTATTTTGTTATTGAATTGATCTAAGAAGTAAAACTAATTTTTTGGTCTAGAGAGAGAACATATTCGATAATGTTTTGCAATTATTCAATGGGTAGAAATATGTGGGCTATTTGGGTACGATATTATGGACAGGTATGATGTGTTCTAGTAAGGTATCTAATGGACTTTCACGGTGTGGCAGTACTAGGGTTATGTGGAAACATGTACGTCGATTGTCAAGTATGAATACTACTTACTAAAGGAGTTACAAGTTGTACGACATGGTCAGATAATAAGATTTAGTGTTGCATTCACATTTGAGAAACCAACTAGTTTATTACTACACGAACTTAGATTGAGCATTATTTTGAAGGAAAATTTTAGTGATTGAGCATTATTTTAAAGAAAATCTTTAGTGGTGGATCTTTGGTACAAATATTAACACAACTTAAACTGTGCAATGTATCTTGAGGGTTTTGAGTGAGGACTGGTGGCTTTATCTTAAGCTTCAAAAGGTAGATTGATACTAGCATGACAGACTTATAGGGAAAGAAAATCCTAGTGGGTATACTTTGGGTGAAGTAAAATGAAGATTTTAGTAAGAAAGTGAATATAAAATTTGTTAGTCCCTTCATTTTGATTACTATATCTGCGTTTAAGGTGTCATGTCGAGGAAAAAAAATTTGACTTTGCGGTGATGAAAAGGGCTTACAAATACATGATGGTGATAGGAGTAAGTGATGGATGGTGACGGAGATGCAAATTATAGAATACAAATTATTGGTCAAATAAATTTTGTATGGTGATAAAAACTAGCGAGTATCTAAGGTTGATATTTCTACTATTTAGTGAGTAATGTGGTTGTATGATAAATTTTAGGAGATTCAGGGCACACTCGAATATAATTTAAAGGAGATGGAATCATAACTAAAATAAGATAAAACTTGTGGGATGTGTAGCCTTAAGAAAAATAAGTGAGAGCAGAATTATTTTCT
>NC_028639.1:50701631-50708265 GCF_001406875.1 Solanum pennellii | reverse complement strand
CCGATGATACCTACTCAGTACGTGTTCCTTGTATTGACCCCTACTTGTATTTTCTTCTTTGTTATTTTGTGGAGTGCAGCAAGTGTACCATCGACTTCGACTCGCCCCCAGCTCTAGCCAGTCTCCAGCAAATCAGAGTTCAGGGTGAGCTATTATTTCTAGCTCGTGCTGGATTCTCTCATTCACGTCTTGATGTCTTTGAAGTTCGGACATGGACCATCTTTTTACTTATTTTGGTTTCTTAAATACTCTTAGACTTGGTAATTTGAGGATAGATGTTCTTGATGTGATGACTTCCAGATTTTGGGGATAATAAGTGTTAAATTTAGAAGCTTATTTATTCAGTTACGTTAATAAGTTTGGATCTTCCGCATTATTTTTGTTAATTATAGTTGAACTATTGGTAAATGTTGGGGTTTAGATTTGTTGGTTCGTTCACCTAGTAGGCTAAGTGTGGGTGCCACTCACGACTCGTTTTGGGTCGTGACACGATACGTACATGGTGTACAAAAAATCAACTTTAAATGACACCAAAAAAATTAGAATTACATCAAACTAATACAAAACAATAAATTTCACCAAATCACTTACGAAAACACATAATCACTAGATATGATTTTTATTATAGATACTATACAAAAACAAACCAAAGAATTAAAAACAAAAAGGAACCATTATCGTGTACAAAAAAATAATGTCTGAATGTCACAAAAAATCAAAATTAGATCAACTTATTTTTAAAAAACTCATTTCACCTAATCACTTACTAAAACACATAATCAGGAAATATAATTTCTATTCTAAACCCCAAAACCATATATAACAAATCAAAGAATTAAAAAAAAGTCAAAACGACTCATTATTGACAGAATTCAATTTTATAAAATTGATTTTTAACATCTTATTTCGATTACAATACAAGAACCCCATATAAAATATGATATACTACAACAAAATCATAATGATTTTTCAATTAGAAATATCACATAAAAAACATAAAGCAAATATTAAATTATCAATAATACTTGATGCATCTCAATGTCTTTTGTGTTTAATTAGAATTAAATTATTGTTAGTATTCATGATTGAAGAGTCAACTACAATGAGTAGAAAGAGAATATTCTTTTGAGAAAAGAGATAAATATACTTTGCACTATCATAAATGATATATCAATACTATCTGTTATATTTTAAGGATGTATATATTCTTGTGGTCATTTTTTTTGGATTGTATATGTTCTTGAATCTATAGAATGAAATAATTTATCTGATTTATTTATTTTACCCAAAAATTAAAAAATCGTCCGACCCACAACCAAAATGGGTGGTACCAAAATCCACTCTTCATTTTCGTCAAAATTAATCCCTTTATTCTTCTCAACCCACCATAACCATGAAATCAAGCACTCTATCTTTCAAGGAAGAAGATGATTTGTTCACTAAAACTACATTTTTCTTCACTTTCACTTCAAACATTGGATCTTCCACATTTCATCCAGGTTCAACATGTAACATCCCTGCAATTTATGTCAATCGGTGTCTTTCAAATTTTTTAAGCTCGTTGCTTTATGGTTGCTAAAAAAAATCTTCTTCTTTATTTAGTACAGTAGAAATCTAGGTTATTGGGTGTTTTAAATATTTTCAACACGTTTCAATAATAACAAATCGATTTGAGCTTGAATTTTTTGATTTGATTGTAGACCCACTTTATTAAAGCTTGAAGTTTTGTCCCTTAATTGTTGGTTGTATTTTCTCAAACCCTTTCAACAATAACAAATCGATTTGAGCTTGAATTTTTCGATTTGAATGTGGATCCACTTTAAAGCTTGAAACTTTGTCCATTAATGGTGATAGTATTTTCTCAACCCCTTTCAACAAATAATAAATTGATTTGAACAAAAAAAATGACATTAATTTCTTGATTTTAATTGAAATAATATGCTTTTGATTTTTTGTTCGTGATTTCAAAAATGAATTGAAGAACATTTTTTCTTTTATTTGATTTTAATGAAGATGAAAAGCTATATTTTTATTTTTAGTTTAAATGTCACCGTATTTTAATTTGGGCCATGGGTGGGTAAAATATAGGAAATGGGTGGGTTTTCAAATTTTTTGGATAAATATATAAATAAATAAAATCAGGTAAGTTATTAAGATGATGTCATGTGTCAATTTGTTAGTCTTAACGGTATAAATGATCCAAAATATTGACGGTGATGTTATATACAATTTTAAAGTATAACGAAGGATATTGACATACCATTTATGATAATTCGTGAATATATTTGTCATTTTTTCCTTTTATTTTTGTTAAGAAACCTTTTATTGATAGGAGAGAATATAAATGACTCATTTGAATAAATTATGGAAGGTAAAAGATTTTTTAAAAAGGAAAAAGTAAAAATCGTGGAACACTATTACACACACATATATATATACACACAAAAATTAGTGGTAACTAAGGTAACTAATTTGTATATTTAATTTTGTTTTTTATTTTGAATAAATGGGCTTGCCCACACTTTAAATTTTAAAAAAAGGAAAAATTAGCAATTAAGTCATAATATGTTAAATTAACAACACTTAAAAATATTTACTTAAAATATTAAAATGACAATATTTTAACAAATAAATTGTATCATAATATAATGGGCAACTTTCACATATAGCAAATAAAAAATTCATATTTGTATGCTATAGCAAAGTTTTCATAATTGCGCTCCATAGCAAACGTAGAAACTGTATAATTCGCTATACATATACCGTTGAAGCAAATTGTATAAAACAAGAAAGTGAAAGACACTTGGGCAGATAACTGTATAAAAACGAAGTGTATAAAACGAATTGTATTGTTATAAGTGTATAGAACGATTATATACAATTTGAATTTGTATAAAATGAGAAAGAGAGAAAGACAAAAGAGACTTGACAAGGAATATACAATTGAATCGAATTGTATAAAACGAGAAAGAGAGAAACTACATACAATTTGAAAATTGTATAAAACGAGAGAGAGAGAGAGAGACAAAAGAAACTGGGCAGGGTAGTATTTTTATTGTATAATTATAGGTGTATAGGACGAAAATATATGTACTTGCATGTGTATATACAATTTTCTCACGCTTTATACAAAGAGAAACGCAATTTATACATTTCGTTTCTGTTTGTATAAGTGAGAAAGTCGAGGGTGGCGAGCGAGATTTGGGAGAGTGGCGAGCGAGATCTGGAAGAGGGGAGAGAGGGGAACAAAAATATATGTATTTATATAATTTTCTCTGCTTTGTACAATTAGAAACAATTTTTATACACTTGTGTTTCTATAAAAAGTGAGGAAGCGAGCGAGAGATTGGAGGAGAGTGGTGAGCGAGATATTTGGGAGACAGGCGCCTCGCATTTTTTTGCAAACGTTTGCTATGGAGCACAATTAAATCAAACCCTAGCTACTCCATTTATTTTAAGTTATTAGTTTGCTATTATATACAATTTTCCCTAATATAATTCATTTACCTTTCTTTTATTTCTCAAATTAGGCCCACTTTTTGACTAAAAAAATAGACTCCATTATCCACTTTTCACTCTCTAAATATTTTTACTCAAATTCTTTCATTTCTCTTTTTCTCTCTAAAGATTTCTTTGATTATTTCATATCTTCAAGTAACTTAGACCTTGTCTTTTTCTTAAATCAAAATCCTCCATTTTTCTATGAAATCTTAGAAATCACTTAAAAGAATTTCAACCTTTGTCGAAGTATTGAAATACAAAAGTATTCTATATGTTTTGTGTATTGGATTTGGATCTGGAAGAAGTATCAGGTAAATAAGTGTCATTTTTGGATGTCAATATTTGAAAACTTGATAAATTGTTGAAGATCAGGGTTATGAAAAATAACTTTATGGCATGTTGTGTTTTGTATCTAAACTATCAAATTGTATTCTTTATTGTTTTTGTTATGTTTGTTGCGTATTGTATTTACTACAAAATTTATGTGTATCTTGCTAAAATTTGAGTTTTTTAGATGTAACTTGTATTTATTTTGTAGGTGGGATTCATTTCAAATTACGTACATATTTAATTTTGTACTAATTTACATAATTTTGTATGCTATTCTAAATTAAGCTTTATACATTTATTTTTGGTATATATTCTAACTATATGCTAACAAGTTTCATATTTTTTGTGCTCATTTTGTATTTTTGTATGTCAACAAGTGTTGTATTTTTGTATGTTTTTTTTATTTTGTATTAATTTTAAGTGTATGCCAACAAGGTTTAGATTCTTTGTGCCCACTTTGTATTTCAATATCATTTTGTGTTTCAATCTCACTTTGTATGCCAACAAGTGTTGTATTTCTTTTTTATTTTGTATTAATTCTAAATGAATGCTAACCCGTTTTAGATTTTTTGTGATCACTTTGTATTCCAATCTCACTTTGTATGCCCACAAATTTTTTATTTGTTTATTAATTTTATATTAATTCTAAAATTTTATTCACTGCCAGCAAAAATCCTAAATCACTAGATTTCAATTCGACATAGATTGAATATTTTCATTGGAGAGTTAAAAATTAATATTCAAAATTTTGATGTTTAAGGGAGAGAGAATGTTAATTGTGGAACCAAACACGTATAAAGAAAAATGATTTTGTAATTTTATTCCAAAAATAAAAGATAAAAAGAGCATAGAGTAGTGAAAAAAATAATCTAGACCAACTTAAAGTTATACCAAAATTATGATTAGTAATTATGGTAACTTTGTTGGTTTAAATTTAAAAATTATCTTATTTGAAATATTATTTTCCTTGATTTTCTCCATTCTGTTATTAATTAATTGTATTTTTTTTCAATTAAACAAATGAAAAAAATACATAAATCAACAATATAACAAACTAAAATATTGACATCTTCAATAAATATTAAAAGTTCTGCTATGAGACCCTATTAAATATTAAAATATTATTGTTTTGAAAATTTTCCCAAAAAAATTGAGCTACAAATGGCCAAACATTATGAGGCCTTACAGTATAACTTGAAATGTTTTCTAATACCACTTTTTAAAGTTGTGTTAGTCTAAACACAAGTTTCACTAATGACCCGGAAGGTCATTTTTGGAAATTTTGAATATTTGCTTAACTTGAATTAATTAATGGATGGGTGGTCATAGATAATGAATTAATCAATAGTTAGTGGGCTGATGTGATAATTTATTTAAGATCCTATACCATTTGTCCCTCATATATTAAAATAAGTGAGTAAAATTTATCACTTTTAGTACATAATTAATTAAAAAAAAAAAAAAAGAAAAGAGCGAAGGGTTTTCGGCATTGCGGCTACGAACTGCTCCAGGTATTCCTTCTCCGTGCATTAATTGCTCAAGTCTCCTTTAATTGTTGCACACTATGTTTATATATAAGAATGTATGGTAGGAAGAAAGAGAATTAGCAACCTTTAAAATTTAATTATTTTATAATATTTTGATGGTTGTAAACAAAAAAAAAAAGAAAAGAAAAGAAAATTAAAATAATAATAATAACCAATCATTGGCAATGATTGCCATGACATGATCCAATATTTGTATGTTTGGCAAAAAAAATTTGGATGCAGATTATTAATGTTCTGCAATTTTTATTTTTTTTTCTTTATTTTTTTTTCATTTCGTAAAATCCTCAACTTTAATATTTTCTTTTTTTAATTTATTTTTCTTTTCTTATTGTTCACATTATAAAAACAAGATATTATTAAATCGGGATGTGGGAAGTGATTGGAAAGGAAAATATATATAAAAATTTGTATTTTGTCAAGTTGAGAACGTATCAGGATAGTGACCTCTACTGATTAAGCCTTTGACTAGATGGAAGTATTGGAGAGTAAATTTATAGAAATATCCTTACTATTGTTAGCATATTATAATTTAAGTTTGTTATACTAAGATAGATAATTAATTGTTGGTGGATTATTAGAGTTGGTATTGAAAAGAAAAAGGAGGGACTTAACCTTAGACTTGGAATTTGGAAAATATAATAGTTGAAATGTAATTATGAATTTGATTATAAATTTGAGGTGAAATTTTAGGTCAAGATTAAACACACAAAAGTGTGAGTGTTGTTAGTTCTGAAACCTTATTGTGAATATATATACTTGCATAGATTGCATCGATTTGGAAGCTCAACGGAAAGGGAAGGCTCAAGTCCCAGAGTGATTATTCGAGTGGTTAAGGCAAGTGGATTTCTAAACCCTTGTTAAGCGTATGAAATTCGTGTATTTTCTTGTGTGATGTTGAGAATGATTTGGAGACTTGTTGCTTATTTGTTGGTGTTGTATTCCTTGTTGTAAATTGAGCTTTGGTATCAAAATGGTTATCTCCTCATTTTTCATTTGAGCATGTAATTTGCATTGTACTTGAGACATGGTTGTGGTAAGAGGATGTACCATTTCGAGGGTCGTATCGCGCGCCGCGATGGATATCATATTTCGAGGGACGTATCGCGCGCCGCGAAGGTTACTATTATCGAGGGTCGTGTCGTGCGCCGCGACAGATGCATGGACAGATATGTCCCCCATGGGTCCCGGACTGAGAGACAGCGGGTGTGTATCGTTAGGGAAGACATGCATCACTATACTTGACATTGCATCTCATG
>NC_028639.1:50696578-50701201 GCF_001406875.1 Solanum pennellii | reverse complement strand
ATTTTTGTGATACCTTCCATTCTCTTCGTTTCCGAGGCATCTTGTGGAGGATTGTGAGGTAGCTGCTTGTCATCTCAGCGAACTTTCCTACTCCAGTTTATGACTTTGTTTTTACTTGAAAGACAACTTCATTTAGATTTCTATTTTGTTCCAATTCTAATTTTTACATTAGAGGCTTGTGCACGTGACAACCTGGTTTTGGGGATTGAATTAATATGACTTGGTTTTCTTTTATAGAAATTGTTGTTGGATTGTCATTTACTTCCGCACTTTGTTAGATATTGGGTTTTAGGCTGACTTGTCTTGGTGGGATAAGACGAGTGCCATCACGCCCATTTTTGGGTCGTGACAACAACCCAAGTCCCACTTCTACTATATACTTGATAATTGAAGGCCCGTTCACAGGCTCAATATAATTAATTATTTTTTTAATTTAAATTTATTTTTTTTTACCTAAATTCTCATTTTATTTTATTATAGTTTCTAAAATTTTCTACCATTTAAAAAAATTATAAAAGAAAACCCTCAAATACATCCCTATTCTCGGTCAAATACATCACTAGCTCCTCTCGGGTAGATCTTTATCCTCTCTCAAATACATCTTTATCCCCTCTTGAATACATCTTTCCTCTCGGATACACTCATATTCTCTCTCGAATACACTCCTTCCTTCTCGAATTCATCCGTGAGATATGTGTCTGCAAGTTTTTTTGAATAGTGCCACAACCGGTGTATCCACATTTCTGTTGATGTATCCAAAGAATTTTAATTTTAATTTTTTTTGTAATTTAAAAAAGAGTATGGATATAATGTAATTAATTCTTAAAACTATGAAAATTTATGTAATTTTTATTTAATTTATGTGACATATTTTTTTCTGTAGTCAATTTCAAAAGAATGTTATATTAGTATATTTAATAACATTTTGACTTCAAAATATTCGTTTTATTCTTAGTAAGATGATTTATAATCATATGAACATATATGGTTTGTTTTAGACTACGAGTTTTAAAATTGTTTTTTTTTTAAAAAACTTTATGTTAAGTCAAATAAACATTACATAAACGAAATTGAGTGAGTACAAACTTTAGATCCATTTTATATTTATGAAATTTAAGTTTTTATAACTATTTTGCCTATTAACAAAATTAAAAATGAAAATACTAAAACTTTTTCACTATTATTTTTAATAGTATAGTTTTATCAATATTCTGCCGATAATAACCCAAACTGTAATAAAGTAACTTAATTTGAAATTCAAGTATTGATATCAATTGTGGAAACATTTGTTTTTGAGTTATAAAATATTCATAATCTAATATTTAATATGCTCCTTACCCTCAACGAATGATACTAATTTATTATAATTCAAGATTGTAAGAAGTAGAAAATCAAGACTAAAAAATACAACTCACAATTATATGAAGGTTGTTATGAGTTAATTGTCACTCATTAGGGATATATATGTGATTGTTATAAATCCATTGAATTAGTGGATAGTCCATAAAGTTAGTACATGAACAACCATCCATATTCACTAGGTTTTATGAACCTTTTTGGATAAGAACGTATCTATTTATTATGATACTTAATATGGTGACTTTTGGAGTGATTTCTCAACCTATAAATAGGGTTGTTCATTCACTATTGTATGATATACAGATGAGACTTACATATACTTGAAGAAGAAGAAACTTTCTTTTCTTCTATCTACTTCTCTTGTCTTCTTCTCTTTATGATTATATTCTTATGAGCTTAGATTTTATAACACGTTATCAGCACGAGTATGCTCTAAAGGTTATAGCACTTTGCAAAAGTGTTATAGTTGAAACACTTGTGAGCAGGAACATGTTTTATTTATTTTTTCTTGTTACATATTTATATTTTCAAAAATTCCTCTTACACTAATAATTTATTTTAGTATATATTTGATATATGAAAATGTAAAACATATTGCTTTGTTTTACTTTAACAATTTTATACATTGGTTTATGATTATACTAACAGTTCTTCGTTTCAGAAAAGAATTGAAGAATAGAGAAGTAAATTTTCATGTTAATTTTCTAAGTGTTAATTATGAGGAACTTATTAATATTTATAATTTTTAGAGGTGAGAAAACTTTCAATCTTATTTTGACTTAATCATATATATATATATATAAAGGAGGATCATAGAGGAGGTGATGTGGCACCTCTCTATGGCCTCCATTTCAATTTCTTTTTTTCCTCCTTTTTTGACTTTTTTTTTTTCATTTCTTTTCATTAAATAATTTGTTTATTAATTAAAAAATTCATTCATATTTATTATTCTAATTATATCTAATAAGTTACAACAAGACCTCTATCTATTTACATTCCCTACTTAAATAATATGTCTCTTCAACTTATTTTTAATTATTCTTATGGTTTACACAATCTATAAATAATAACCATCTAAGTTCAATGTCAATGATCATTTTCATTTTCTCATTCTTTCTTTTTATTAATATAGTTTTTTCCTCTTTTAATTTTTTTTTCTTCATCTTTTTCATTAATCATGTACTTAATAATTTCACCATATGGTCTTCATTTTGATAAAGATCATAGATATATTTTTCAAGATTCATCAAATGGATGTTTGCATTAGTTTGGTACAAGTTTATCAAAATGAAGAAGGAATCTTAATTATTTCAAGATTTCAACAAGAAGATGGTCATATTAGTACAAAAGTTTGAATGATTTCCAAATATTTTGAAGATTGATTCATTCATGTATTGTTTTGATTATATTAATCTTTTTTTAATAGATATATAATTTCATGTCATTCAACAAAAATTAAATTATGAAATTCTACTAATCAACACATTAGAAAGCTAAATTGACATTTTTTTACTCATTTTACTTTGCTCTTATTATTATTATTATTATTATTATTATTATTATTATTATGTGAATGAATGAAGATGAAAAGTTATATGGTTTCATTTTTATGTATATCTTTTCGTCAAGTTCTAATTAATATATTAATTTTTGTCACAGATGAAAGATATAATATTGCACATGATACATTTCTCATAGCTATTGTAAATTGATGCCCCTAAAAATATATGATTGATTTATCATATTAAAAAATAGTCATAGAATAAATAAATAAATCATATTTTTAATATTTCAAAAAATTTAATAAATAAATAAATTATTTAATGAAAAGAATGAAGAACAAAATTTCCCTAGGTCACATTAATTACATTGGAACTAAAAATGTAACTTATTTAACTTCTCTTAATTATTGTAGATGAGAAACATAAAAAAGTGATGTGACATTTATCTTCTTTTTTTTTTACCCTTTTTTTATTTAAATTAATTGATTTTTTGTAAAAGTAGTTTACTCAATTAATTGAAAATAATTTTTTATTAATAGAGGAACATTTATAATAAAAACTTTTCATATACTAATTTATAAGGAGTAAATAATGACTATCCATAACTCACATCTTTCTAATTTCCACTCTTAATAGATTGATTTTCCATTTTTTTTGACCTTCTTCTAATTATAAATTTCAAAATAACAATTTTCAAAAAATATTTTGAGTTGTTTTCTCTTTATTATTTACTTACAACCAATATGTTTATTTACATATAAAGTTAGAATGTTAGATAATTATAAGATGGTGTGCTACATTCCTATCACCTCTAATTACATTTATCTTTTTTCCTAAATATTTTAGCTTTTTTTTTGTTTTTCTTCACCAGTGTGATATTTTAAAAAATAGTTTCAAAATAACTTCTTCAAATAATTACTCAATAATATTATTCTGCATAAAATTCACATTTTTTTTTATCTATGTAACTTTTATTTTTAATTGGTAATTAATAATATTCATGACTTCAAAACCTTTCAGGTGGATAATGTCACGACCCAAAAATTGGCGTGATGACACTCGTCTTATCCCCCCAAGATAAGTTAGCCTAAAATACAACCAATACAATAAAATGTGGAAAATTTACTACAACTTAAATTATACCCCCAAAACCTGGTTGTCACGTGTACAAGTCTCTATAGTATTACAATTGATTCAAAAGAAAAACTCAAGTCTCAAATGAACTTGTTTCTAGAGTAGAACAAGATCATAAATAGGAGTAAGAAGGTCTGCTGAGATGACAAAAAACTACCTCACAAATCTCCAAGAAGCCTCGGAAACGAAGAGAAATATATCATAAAGGTCCGGGCTAGTAACCTACAAAAAAATTTGTAGAAGCAAGGGGTGAGTACCAAACCACACGGTACTCAGCGGGTAAACCTCTAAACACAAGATAAGGGGATGAAATACGGGTACTCCTACCACCCCAACCGAACCTCCACAACTACAACCTGCATAAAAATCAGCCCAACCTAACAGCTCACAGTTTACATAGCACATAGCTCAACAACAACACTTTGACAAATTACATGTTCTCAACAACAAAACTTCAACAGATTACATATCCTCAACAACAACACTTGGACAAATTACATATCCTCCACATCAACACTTTGATAAATTACATTCCCTTAACAACAATACTTTAACAAATTATATTTATACTCAACAACAAGCTCAGTATTCATCAATCACCAATTCCACAGAAAGGCAATTCACAAAA
>NC_028639.1:50692147-50692361 GCF_001406875.1 Solanum pennellii | reverse complement strand
TAGAAGTAAACTGCGTACCTCTATCTGATATGATGGAGAGTGGAACTCCATGCAATCGAACAATTTCCGAGATATAGAGTTTGGCTAACTTCTCTGCATTGTAAGTCATCTTGACCGGAATGAAGTGAGCAGACTTAGTTAACGTGTCAACAATTACCCAAATGGAATCAAACTTACCCAATGTCTTGGGAAGACCAACCATGAAATCTATTGC
>NC_028639.1:50691139-50691789 GCF_001406875.1 Solanum pennellii | reverse complement strand
AGAAAAGAAGATCTTGCCTCCACACAGGCCAAAAATCCTCCCTTCTCTAGTACTTCCAGTCTCGTAAAGTCATTAGCCAGAGTCTGAAGCTCTCTAGCCAATGGACGTCTAGAAACCTGTAAGTGGGCTAAACTACCCATGCTCCCTGCTTTTCTACTTAAAGCATCTGCCACAACATTAGCTTTTCCTGGGTTATACAATATAGTAATATCATAGTCCTTCAATAGTTCCATCCACCTTCTCTGCCTCAAATTCAAATCTTTCTGAGTAAAGACATACTGTAAACTACGATGATCTGTATAAACTTCACACTTGACCCCATATAGATAATGTCTCCATTGCTTTAATGCAAATACAACTGCAGCCAACTCCAAATCATGGGTCGGATAGTTACGTTCATGCACTTTTAATTTCCTCGAAGCATAAGCAATTACATTTCTCTCCTGCATTAGCACTGCACCCAACCCAGAATAAGATGCATCACAATAGACAATGAAATTCTTACCTTCCACTGGCAAGGTAAGAATTGGTGCAGTAGCCAACAAAGTCTTGAGTTTCTGAAAAATTTCTTCACATTCATCCGACCATACAAAGGGAACATTCTGCTTATTCAAATTTGTTAGCTGCGAAGCAATAGAAGAAAATCCCTT
>NC_028639.1:50680267-50686853 GCF_001406875.1 Solanum pennellii | reverse complement strand
GTCCGTCACAAAGTTCAGAGAGTCAAATTCAGTAAAGAGGTTTGTGACGGTCCGTCGTGTCTACGACGGTCCGTGCTGCAGTTCCGTCGCGAAGTTCAGAGAGTCGATCTCAGTATCCAGATATCAGAGTTGAAGTGTTTTGGAACGAAGACGCTCGACGGGCCGTCGTGACCATGACGGTCCGTCGCGTGGTCCGTCGACCCAGTCAGTTTTGTCAAAATAATTTTACTGCTCGAACCTACTAAACAGGTTGTTACACTAATATTGCAAAAATCATCACAGAAAGATTTTATCAAGATTCCATTGTCACAACATAAACTTTCCACAAGCTTAAACTATAAAAATTTGATTTTTAGACATCAAGTACTAATCAAGGAAGAATCAAACTTATCTAACCCAAAGGAGAACATTATCAAGTAAATAACCAACAAGTGATACTTCTTCAAAATGTAGGTCTCTAAAATATTCTTAGACAATTGTAACTCTTCATAGTAGCTCTTATATAAGTTCTCATAATTAAGCAACATTGCGCGCGTAAAATTTTAGATATACTTTCGCTATTCCATACAACATCAAATCTATCCTAACTGAAATGCCCAAATCTGCCCAAGCATCCTACCCTACGAAGAGAACAATAGAGGATCGGTATATCCGATCCACCACTAGGAATTTACCCATAAATGTAGAAAAACAGGTGCGCATATGCAACGAATCATACTCCAAATCATGTTAGAACGAATAAGTGGTCACATAAGAATGTATAGAACCAAAGTCGTATAACTCTAAGTAATTCTTCCAACGTGCCCATATCAAACATATTATCACCTCCAAGATTTTCAAAGTATGGTGCTCTCTCTTTCCAAATAAGTAATTTATAACAAATACGAGTCTCAAACCCGAGGCTGATAACACAAATTTCAAAAATAGAAGTACTTTCATATCAATATATTGTTATTGAGTTACGTACAATGTCAACTCCACGTAATCTTTCAGATCCTAAATTTTCACTAACATTCAAAACCATCATATACCTCATACCAATACTTAAGAAAAATTTTTGTTCACTTCAATAATTCTATATACTATAGGCTCATAACCTCCATTTACCATCAATTACTTATGTAACACATAAGACAATCTATATCATCCCACGACAAAGTAGTTTTAGTCCTCTCTAAATCCTTATTAATCATGTAGAATTATAGGTCCACACCATTGAACATCACTAAGTTACCTATCATAATTTGAACAATCTAGCTCGACATAACCACATATAATCTTCCCAACATCATTACTTGTCACCCAAACAAAACTCAATCCTTAGGAAAAAAATCGATTATAACTTCCTGGCAAGTCTGTACAGAAATAGTTCACATATCATAGTCATATCTAACTTCATAGGCAAAGATCAATAAATCCTTCAACTACAAACTAGTGGCTTATATGATAGGTCTTATCATTCACTTTCCTCAAATTCTTCTCAGGACACAAAATTCTAAATATCATGAACCCTTCAATACACTAAACTAGTGTTCCTTTTATTGACTCGCTCACCAATCTTATCCTTTGATCAACAACCCATGATATTTTTACCTTATCCTAACTATATCATTATGTGAATACCCCTTAGGTGTAACAATCAAAAATAACCAATCGTACTACTTAACTTTTAAGTCCTTCCAAATGTTTTATACTCAATGTGATCCATCCTTTCTTACCTTACCAATTCATACCTTGACAAATACACTATCACAATTCTAAGCTACAAGGAAAATCGAATTTGACCAACTGTGTAACTCAATCTCTTTACCTATCAACATTAACTCATACCTTGAAGATTTTTATGAATTCACATATATTAGCCTATAATTGATCGCCTCTCCATTAACATTATCATATAATTCACTAAAAATTTCACCATATTCATTATCAAATTCAAAATCATAAAAAAATTTGTCGTTAAACTCAAGTTGAACGTCTGTCTTGACACCCTTTTTTTAAAGCCTTATCCAATAGTTTTTAACTAATTTGATGAACCTGTGAAACTAGTACCATAACAAGAGCAAAACGAAGGAAACCCATGTCTCTGGACCCAACTTTCAACTCCTCTGAAGATACCTTCTTAGCCCTTGCAATCAGCATAAAACATTATTGTTCGCACTTCATTCCAAAGACTAAACTACATTACCCTGATTCTTTTCATTTATAACTCTAGCTCCTTTCAATTTTCTTCAAGCGGTGGCTCAACATCTCCTATAACTTTTCATGCAATTAAGCTACTCAATAGTATCAAATCGCAACCTTAAATACTTGCAAGTCACCATTATAATACAAAATTTATTTAACCAACAATCTTTATTATATAGATGCATCTCAATCACAATTCATCACGAACTCTTATTACCATCACGCTCAATTAGCTCTTATCATCATCACGAAGCCAACATTTTCATCAATATGATGCCTCAAACTTGATTATATTCATCAAATCCAAAGGACTATCTCACTTTTATATGCACTTCTTTCTAAAATCCTCAATTACCTTTACACAAGTATATTCTTTCGGACTTTCTTTATCCATAAGCTTTCAATTTTGGTATCTATCTATTCCATTGGACCTTAAAAAGAAATCACCGTCCTTATTTAGAACCCTCGGGATACACTTTTAATCTTAAAGAATTAATATCGTATCAACGATCCACCACTAAAAGCTTCCTTATAAATAATGCTTAACTCATTCGTGTGCATTAACAAGCTAGTTGGTTTCTCAATTGTGAATACAACATTGAATATCATCATATGAACATGTGATACAACTGATAACCCTTTAGTAGTTGGTAATTGCACTTGACATCAATGTATCCATTTTCATATACCACTAACACCGCATTCTGAAGTTTATTAAATCCACCACTAGAACACATCATACATATCGAGAAGATCATATCCAAACATGTCACACATTTCTACCCATCAAATAGTTGTTAAGTATTACCAAATTAGTTTCATCTCTAGTCAGAGCTATATGAATTCTTTCATAGGTCAGGTCAATATCAAAAGTAACACACTCCATAACTCCAACCAAGTAAGAATCGATACTATTGTAGTAGAAATTCTAACCTTAATTGTTGCATCATTTTCTAAGCAATCCATTCATGTTATGAAATTTACTAATTATAGTTTCCAAAGTTACAACTCAATTATCTAGTCATCCCTTTAGTCATTACACTTTCAATTGTTAACCACTCTAAATATTGTATATAACACACAAGTACTATTCACTTTACTATGGTAACTAATGTTACATAGCCCCTTAAATTTATCTATTTTTTTTAAAAATATTCTAAATCTAACCGCATGTCCTTTACTTAAGTATAATTCTTCCACTTTAATATCAAATCTAACATTCAACCAATACACAACACACAAACTACTCAGGTGAGGAACTACACACGAGGCATCACACAAATGAGAGTCAACAGAGTGAAGCGATAAGAATCAAAATTGGACCAAGTACGCACGATAGATATTCAAAAAGTGAAGATTTTTCCTAAAAGTCATTATAGCCTCTTGAAGATAAGTACAGACGTCTCCATACCGATCCTCGAGACTCTATTTAGACTCGACTTGTACACACGTGAGACCTATGAACCTGGGCTCTGATACCATTTTGTCACGACCCAAAAATGGGCGTGATGACACTCGTCTTATCCCCTCAAGTTAAGTTAGCCTAAAATACAACCAATACAATAAAATGCGGAAAATTTACTACAACTTAAATTATACCCCCAAAACCTGGTTGTCAAGTGTACAAGTCTCTATAGTATTACAATTGATTCAAAAGAAAAACTCAAGTCTCAAATGAACTTGTTTCTAGTGTAGAACAAGATCATAAATAGGAGTAAGAAGGTCTGCTGAGATGACAAACAATTACCTCACAAATCTCCAAGAAGCCTCGGAAATGAAGAGAAATATATCATAAAGGTCCGGGCTAGTAACCTACAAAAAAATTTGTAGAAGCAATGGGTGAGTACCAAACCACACGGTACTCAGCGGGTAAACCTCTAAACACAAGATAAGGGGATGAAATACGGGTACTCCTACCACCCCAACCGAACCTCCACAACTACAACCTGCATAAAAATCAGCCCAACCTAACAGCTCACAGTTTACATAGCACATAGCTCAACAACAACACTTGGACAAATTACATATCCTCCACATCAACACTTTGATAAATTACATTCCCTTAACAACAATACTTTAACAAATTATATTTATACTCAACAACAAGCTCAGTATTCATCAATCACCAATTCCACAGAAAGGCAATTCACAAAAGCAGCAAAACACAATATCAAGCTCACTAATGATAAGTATGTGCAATGCAATAGAATGCAATGTCAAGTATAATGATGCATGTCTGACCTAGTGATACACACGCGTTGTCTCTTAGTCCGGGACCCATGGGCGACATAGCTGTCCATGCATCTGTCGCGGCGCACGACACAACCCTCGATAATAATAACCATCGCGGCGCGCGATACGTCCCTCGAAATATAGTATCCATCGCGGCGCGCGATACGTCCCTCGAAATATAGTATCCATCGTGGCGCGCGATACGTCCCTCGAAATGGTACATCCTCTTTAAGTTTTCATTCTTTCTTTATGCACATAACACTTGTCACAATCATGTATCAAAATAATGCAAGTGACATGTTCACACAAATAAAGAGATTATGACCATTTTCATACATTGCACAATTCACAACAACATCAAAGATGATTCAACAAGCCTTTGAAACCATTCTCCATTATCAACACATCACACACAAGCAATTATTCACATTTCCTTTCATTACCCTTTGTTTTCATCATTAGAATTAATCAATGTGGACAAGTCAACCCATCACCAAGTCTCATTACTCCCACACATATATCCCAAGGAAATACACATATTTCATAAACTTAGCAAGAGTTTAGAAATCCACTTGCCTCATTAGTCAAACAATCACTTCAAAACTTGAGCCTTCCCTTTTCGTTGTACTTCCAACTCAAAGAAATCTATTCAAATAGATAATCACAATAAGATTTCAAAATTTACAACACTCATATCACTACATGTCTAGCCTAGACCCAAGAACTCACTCAATTATTTATAATCAAGTTCTGAAGTCTTGATGTCAATTAACATTTCAGTGATCATATTTTCCAAGTTTCAAGCATAGGGTTAAGTCCCAATTTGGTTCAATATCATAAATTTAATAATATTCATATAATATAATACAATAACTATTTAACTATCTATCTTAATGTATCGAAAAAAACTAAACTTTATAAAGCAATTATAACAATTAACTAAAACAAGATTGAACCCCAAATTATCGTTAAATTACATTCAGTAACTTGAATCGAGAACCCAAGCAACCATCCAATTATACGCACAAACCATCTGAGCATCTCTCCAAATTTTAATTTCTCAAATGGAAAAGAATGTGATCACTACTTAATGAGGGCATGCATATCTTGTCCCCTAAATCAACAAATCATAAATAAAACTAAATAAAATAACCTACCCTTATAACTCCAATTTTTTTTTAAAACCCATTAATGCCTATACTTTAACTGGTACTATTTCCCTATCAAACATTAATAATTGATAAGAAAAAAAATTGAAAAGGGTAGATAGAATTTTACCCGTGGCTTGTCTTCTTCGAATTACAACTTATGTCGTCTTTTTTTTTTCCCAAGTTACAACAAAATAGAAGTTACATCCCACTAACTCTTTAAAAATATGGGTTAATATAGGGTATTAACTTAACACTTGGACTTAGCCCATTAACCATTGAATAAATGAATAAATTATTTAATATATATTCATCCATTAAATAATCGTAGTTATCGAATAGTTGAAATTCTCAAATCAACTTTACCGACTGATCATAAAATTACTCGGGGCAACTATTGAGAGGGTAAAACTATAACTTAAGAAGAAATTTCAAATTGATTTTATGGGTCATTCCAGATAACCCCCTAAAGTAATTAATGTGCAAGTTATGTAATTTTCTGATCTTACTTATTTCTACAAGTAACAATTTTAAGTAGATTTTCTATAGAGTTTTGTATTCTATTAGCATTTTTTCATTTTTTTATATATTATAAATATTTATAAGTGTGTACTAATAATTTTTTTTGGGTAGAATGTACTAATAGTTTTGGTATATTGCAACTGTTGCTTTTTTTCTCCGTTCTATAATAATAATTACTATGTTGCTATTTTTTTTTTATCTTGAGTGTTTGATTTTCATATTAGATTCACGTTAAATTAAAATAATTAAGTGGAGTATATTGTTAGTTGAATAATGCAAATATGATACTCCTATTGAATTACTTATGTAGTGTTGACATGATTTCTCAATATACCGAAGATGATTTTCACCAAAATAAAAGTCTACCTTTTTATCATTTTACAAGCAATAGATTCTAAAAGATGTAATTATTTTAGATAAAATAATATGATAAGCATGACTTGAAATTAGTTGTATATTTCTACTCTAGGAATTTCATTAATATATATATATATATA
>NC_028639.1:50567685-50679638 GCF_001406875.1 Solanum pennellii | reverse complement strand
TATATATATATATTCTAATTTATTGAATTATTGGTTATCTATTTACTTAGAGTAACTTTTTTCAATTTTTTTTATGAACACCGTATAATTTAATTCCATCCTAAAAATATAATTTAGAATTTAATACAGCCGCAGACAAAAAGAAAATTTTCTTGAAATTATTTTTCTTTCTTCACATGTTTCTAAAGATAACATACCAAATAGATTATACGAAATCAACTATAGTTAAAGTACTAAAAACATAGATAGTGAACTATAAGTTGAAATATAATATATTGGGTTCAATGATAATAATATTTGACTCAAAATCTTTAAACAAAAAAAGATTATTCATAAATCTAATGAGGTCCGTGCAAAGCGCGGATATATTTACTAGTTTTCTTCTATAATTCTTGATTTCATTTGAAGGCTCATGGTTGAGTTCTATTGGTATTGACTTATATGACATTAACTAAAGGGTAAGACGATGGATTCAAGTCCCATCGCACCAAAAGGTTAAGACATCCGGTTAAAGTCCGGATGCACATAATGAATAATATTTGAGGATAAGACGATAAATTTAAGTTCTATCGCACCAAGGGGGTAAGACATCAATTTGAGTTTTGATGCACCATGATGATAAGGATTGGGTTCATGTCCCATATAATTTGGCCTAACACACCTTATATGGATAAGACATTGAGTTTGAGTCAATGCACCATAGTGATGATATAACGATGACTAAAAATTTGATGAAAAGACTTGAAATTCGTCCAATTGAATTTGCTCCATTCGTTGAAAAGAATGTGGCAGCAACATATAATAACTTTGAAATCCGATGTTGACTTGCTCCATTCTATCGTATGAATGGTAGCAGTAAATAATTAGTCTGAAAGATGACAAATGATTAACGATATGAAAAAGGACGTGAAGGAACGGAATTATAATAGTCATCATTGTGTAATTATAAAAGAAAGAACACTATGGGTTCTCCAAATAGTCCTTCAAAATGTGAAGACAATTTTTATTAGGTATCAAAGGTCATTGGACTTGTGAATATTGTCGACTCAATAATTTGACAAGTTTATAAATCCTTCATCAAAAGACAAGAAAATAAAGTGATGGTACACTTGATCTTTCAAAGTGATGTTGAGGTGTGTCATGGAAATATGATGAATTTTAAAGCCATGACAATGTGATTATAATGCTAATTAATGAAGTATATATAAATGATTAGTCCATTCCTTGAAGAGAATGTGACTTGTGATGAGTATCGTGAATGATCGACCATTCTATAAGAGAATGGGTCAAGATGTGATAAAATCATTATGGGTTGGATATATGCACAACTCATCTTTATGGAAGGTTTGAGAAAAAAAATGATATATGCCACATCTCATCTCTACAGGAGGTTGGAGAGAAATATATAAATTTTATTTGACATGAACGATCAATGGTTGTGTGCGTTTATACGTCATAAATATTATGGTATGTTTGTTATGAACTATCGAAAGGGCAAAAGAAAGAAATGTTCTTGCCTATAAGGGTCGTGGTCATTATTGTGTGGCAATACAAATTTGTCATTGGTTGTGTACCTATGGTACAACAAAAGTAAAGCAAGAAAGACGTCTTGATCGTAATGATTTTGACCATGACAATAGTAATATAATTTCCTCCTTGAAGGAGATGCTCACCATAGGGATAGTGTCATGCAATATGTGATAGTACACAATTAATTGCAAGCTCTAACGAGTTGTGCTATTATCAGAGGAATAATATTGGGGTTGTAGTAAGTCTCAAAAGAAACTTTTTAAGTTTCGGATGAATTGAAAATAAATATTGAGACTATAAATCACTACAACCGAAGAGGGTTATAAATATTTATGTAAAAGATTACCCCACTTTTCCTCTTGTTTGTTGCAGACAAACATGAACATGCTGATGAAATCACATGCAAAAGTAAATTATACATGCACTAAAATAAATATCAGTTAGCATGACCAGTTGACCATCATGGTTTGGATGTGATGGAAATATAATTGAGAATTTATGTGGCTTATATGATGAAGAAATAAAAGATTCTTCAAGAATTCTCTTATGTTGCTTGTTTTTATTGTACCAGCTAAGGTTGGGATTTGTAATCTTGTGAAGTTTTTGAAACATATAAAAAGGTGAATATGGGCCCATTCACCTGCCATGTGGATCATTTGCAACTATATGATAGATGCATCTGTGCGATGATCACATGTGCTTTGTTGTCAACTTACAAATTGGTGTTTGTAAGGTTGTTTGCTCGAATTGTAAAATTAAGAGCACAGCTCCAAATTGTAAAATTATATTGATAATGCTAGTTGATTTAGCAAAAATTGTATGCCTCCAATTATAGCTAAATCATGGTTATGAGAACAAAACTCTCAAATAAAATTTGGCATGAGATAAATTTATTTAACGTGTAGCAACACATGTATGCATCAAGCCAACAAGGTTTCCCCATTAAAATTGGTTTAGGGTCAGGAACCATATAATTTTCATCTAAAATGTTGAATGTGCGGTTATGATTTTAATTGCTCCACCACGCACAAAGATGAATTCCCAAATAAGGTTGGGATGAATGATAGATTTTCTAATATTAGGGGGAGAGATGATTTTGACAGCTAAAAATTATGTGAGGTTAATTATGAATTAATAAGATCCTCGTTAAATAAATATGTGAACTTAAAGTTCAAGAGATAATTCATTTGCATAATGTTGCAAATCAGTTGCCAGATGAATGCACTGACCCTATGATATAATTCAGCTGCAAATGCTTCAATATGAAGTCCTTGAAGGACAGAGTCTATGATACGCCAGAAGCGTAATAGACCAATCGATGCAAATACAAAATTCCTTGAAGAAGGAAAGGGAAAAATGATCAATATGGTCATGATAATGAGGCAAGCGCTATAAAAGAGCACATTGACATAACAGTTCATAAAACCTCGGAAAAGGTTAAGGTACCTGAAAATTGAAGAGATCTCCATAAGTTATGTCATATTGGAATCGATATCAAACAACCGTCGGTGGTATCTTTGATATAAGGTAGCGCTCAATGATATAAATTGTGACGAGGATCTTGAATTCAAATCTGTCATAGAGTGGGACAGATAAATGATTGGCCAAGTAAAATGCATAATTCAAGTATATTTTGTTTCACTTAGAAAAGTGACATTTTGGACTGGTAGTCCATAAATCAGGGTATAATGTCAGTGGGATACGATAAATTATTATGCGATGGTATAATGGTAATATATCAAGTACAATTTGTGCCTTAGGACATAAAAGTTTTTCGCAAAATTCCTGACATTATTGGAGATGTTTTCTCCTATGGTGGATGCAATGAGGTTTGTTTTGATCTGGCAACATATGAAAAACTTGAATGCATATAATGAATAATTGTCATGTCTAGCTAGACAATGAAGGTTATATGAAAATCCTTGAAGCAATCGAGGTGTCTGAAGCATATAATAGTTTGAAAGAAACTTTTTCAATAAAGCTTCAAAAATCCTTAATTATATGGATTGAAAAAGTCAAGGAAGAAAATGATACAAAAGAATGACCCTAATTGTCTTTGTATTTTTTATGAAAAGGTCTTGGTAACACAGAATTTTGTCTTGACCTACTGATTGATAATTTGACGAATGAAATATTTGTTTATCAATACACATACACAAATATGTTTTTGTATAAGATAAATCACATTTATTGACTACCCAAATGATTATGAGATCGCTTGACATAAATGATGATTCACTTTGATCTCAAAAGGAATATGAAGAGCTTATTGGTGATGAAACTCCATATCTTGGTGCAATCAGGGTACTAGTGCATTTTTCTAACAATATTATCAGATATTTGTTTTGCAGTAAATTTACAGGCAAGATTTAGTTTCTCCCCGATAAAAGGACATTGAAATGGTGTTGAGCACATGATTGAATATCCTCGAAGACCATAGTTATGAGTTTATTCTATTCCGAGGAATCCAAGACAAAATTATTGGTTATGCAGATGCAGAATATATATCTGATCCGCATAAAACTCTATCTCAAGCACGCTATGTGTTTTCATGTGGAGGCACAATAATATCCTGGCGATCAATGAAGCAAATGTTGCTATGCAGAAATAAAAGCCCTCCATAAGCAAGTTGAAAGTGCGTCTGGTTGAGATAAATGACACACCATATTCAGGAAATGTGTGATTTTTCTTTGAAAAAGAATATATCAACCACAATGTACGAAGATTGGAGACATCATCACAAGAAATTGTTTTAATCAGGGGGGATAGAATACGCGCTGACTCTTTTTTCCTTGACCGAGGTTTTTTTCTCACTGGATTTTCCTGGCAAGGTTTTTAATGAGGCAACAAATAGTGCGTATCAAATGATATGTGTACTCTTTTTCCTTCACTAGAATTTTTTCCCACAGGGTTTTTCCTAGTAAGGTTTTAACGAGGCACATTATCTATGGACATCCAAGGGGGAGTGTATAAATCCATTGAATGAGTGGATAGTCCATAAAGTTAGTACATGAACAACCATCCATATTCACTAGGCTTAATGAACCTTTTTGGATAAGAATGTATCTATTTATTATGATACTTAATATGGTGATTTTTGGAGTGATTTCTCAACCTATAAATAGGGTTGTTCATTCACTATTGTATGATATATAGATGAGACTTACATATACTTGAATAAGAAGAAACTTTCTTTTCTTCTATCTACTTCTCTTGTCTTCTTCTCTTTATGATTATATTCTTATGAGCTTAGACTTTATAACAGCGATATGTTAATTGTCACAATGAAACAATATGAAAATTATAAGAGATAATGTATTTATAGTTGAAAATTATTTATGAAAAATGGTGTACAAATTATATATTTTAATATGTTTATGTCAAATACATATTAGTGTAAAGAGTTTTCACACTATAAATTTATTACTTATATTAATATGTATTTTATTTTAATAATAAAAAATTACAAATTTTATGTTTTATGAAAAATTGGTATGAGTATTTTTATATGTCCTCATAGTAAGAAGTTGTTTACTTTATAATATAGAGGAAATATTACTTAAAATAAGCTATCAAGTCAATTTATCGTATTAGTTATAATACATTAATATGATTTTTTTTTGACAAACATCACGTAAATCAATTTTTTCTAGGTGTTAACAAATCATTAATTTAGAATGACCTTTGGACCTATAAAAATCATTAGTATGTTGTAAAAATAAAAAATTATCCTACATTTATTTAATAGATATTTTTGGTTTGATGAAAATTTTACACTGTATAAAAAATAAATATATACGAAGTGTAATATGATTGAAAATGTGGTTCATATTAAATGTCACATCATTAGGATACATATGACATTTAGGAAAATATATTTGATTGTTTTGTAATTACAAAGCTATTACAAGTTTCTTGATATCATAACATAGAAAGAAACATTCTAGAATTTTTATGAATTGACAAATTTGTCCTTGTTCGTCCTTAACTTGACTCTTCTATATAATATAATATATACTATATGATTTTGTCCGCGCTAAGCACGGACCCAACATTTTAATTTCTGAGATAAATTTATTTGTCTTTAATCTATTTAAGAAATATAATTGAGATCCAAAGTAACAAATACTTTTGAATAATCATAATTTTAAAAACACAACACTCATTATTTAGTGACAAATATATTTCATAACTTACATAATAAAAAAGTCAACATCCATTAAGAAACCATTGAGTTGCATTGTCATTTATCTTAAATTTCAAGAATCAATTTAATAGTAAGTTGGACAGATATTCAGAATTGGTTGATAAGTAGCTCAATACGGAAATTTACAATATGGTCACGGGTTTTTTCTCTCTTTGTTTATTTTTTTAAAAAAATAAAGAAGAATTTAATTACTGAACACCTACTCAACTTCCATCCAGTAACATCGTAATTTTACCACAACCAAATTCAATATCCGAAGAGGGGAAGCTTCATTTTTTAAAAATGCTTTCACAGCAGTGGATTTACCTTGAAAAAAAGAGGTTGTTCCATGTTGTACATAATATGACACAACAATGGAATTAATATAGAATAAGCTTTAACAACATTATTTACAATGAATATAAATAGATGAGAGCTAATTCAATATTCCTAATATTCTACAAAATAGCTTAAGCTAATATAAAAAAACAACAAATGCAATAACTCACTGGTGCTCTATTTTAGTAGGGTCAATATCAGCGCGTCGCATCGTCAACCACATTACACTCATTTGATTGTATAGTGATGAGAAATTACAGAATATCAAAATTAGGTATGGAGTTCCACTTAAAATCAATGCACATGCTATAAAAATAATTATGTATGAAATATATTTAACAATCAGCAACATTGATTTGTATTTTGATAAAGTTAATGGCTATTTGAGATCAACATTTACCAAGTAGCAGAAACTTACCTGATTTTTGCCTTATTTTGTTGTCAATAGCTCATTATGGTGGAGTTCCAATGCTTCTAAAATCACCTAATGCACAGACTAATCAAGTGTTTATAGCTTGACTCAGAATAAAATAATGCACTTACAAGCTGTTTGAATATTTGCAACAAATAGTGTAAGAACAAGGGAAAAAACATCAAACATCATAATGGTTTCTTCAAGACTTTAAATACTACATCTTCCCATGCACTCTTCAGAAAAAACCTTAGTAGTCTGCATCTTCAAAACTCCATTCTCCATCTTAGCAAACATTCGAGAGTTAGAAGAGACCAATTCATCGATTACATTGAACACCTATATTAAAATAACAATAGATCACAATTAGCAATCAATCAACATCATAAAACTCACTAATCCCAAGGGAAAATGCCAAACAAGTCTCACTTTCAAGTGCCACTAATGTATTAAAAATAACAGTAATATATAAGTATTGCAGAATACAAAGTCTGATACCTGCTATTCAAACCAAGTCATCCATCCAATCAACATTTTATTCTAAATTTTAAATCGACATTCCACTCATTAAGTCAATCGAACTTATTCTGATACTCCATTTCGATCATATTTCTTGCAGATGAATTCATTTGAAATGTGTTATCTACAAAGTTCTAGCACTGAAATGAGTTGAGTTTCAAATTTTTTGTAAAAATTCAAGAGCATTTCTTGCTACTTTTATAACATTTACCCATCTCTTAAAGAAAGTTATGAGTCGAGTTCAGATCTGTCAGTGTCAAGTATGCGTCTTCATCTTTATAAAGGGAATGAATGAACTTGTTTGAGTTTTCTTCGCAATTAAGCTCTGTTTAGAACCAAATTTAGATACTCTTATCGCTGACGAACTTTACTTAATGAAGATATTATTCAGGACCAAATTTACAATTTCTCCTACATTTACTAGCTCATTGATACCCATATTTGTGATCATCTCATACTTGAATCACATCAATTCACAATTCATATCTATTTCTACCATTAAGTTCCATACAACAAACATGATTAAATTCAATGGCATGAGTATGACGGTGTCGCTTTTCAACATTCAAAGTGAACTTTATAAGTTAAAATTGATGATCAGACATATCCTATCCTTCATTGTGGCATATTCCATCATTTTGACGAGTCAAATTTGAATATAGGTTTATAATTTAGCATTATTATAATTATCAAAGAGATTATCCTTAGAACGTTTACTGAAGCCTGTTTTCAAGAAATTTCACCATCTTCTATTGTTGAAAAAATCCTCTTTATGATAATTAACTTTGAGTTTTATTAAAGTTATAACTTGTCTTTCGAACAACTACCATGTATAATAAATTTAAGATGAAGTGCTCTACCTCATCATACCAAATGTCAATGTTAACTCATGTTGGAGCTAGCACAAAAGAAGCATTATCTTCCATGTTTAAATTATTTTCACCTTCCAATCCTATGTATTTGGTTTTTATGATACTTTGTTATGTCCCTTGAATTGTGTGTGTAAAATCCTCTTTTCATAGAAAGGAGTAGCAATTGAAATAGCTGAGGTTGTTACTGGTGCTCTAAATGGGGAACTTTCTGCTACCGCTGAGAATGCTCCGTTGGTTTCTCCTAAGGTAAACTATAGTATTATGTGATTATTTTTCTCTTTTAGTTTTCCGCACATACGAAGGAAATGAATAATGAAATTCCTGCTTCTGTAATAAAGTTTTGTCCGAGTTGGCTCCTTATGTTGTGCTTGCTAAGAAACTCGGTAGATTAGGGTTCATAGTTTAGCATTATCATAATTATCAATGTAATTCTCTTTAGAAAGTTTAGTGACGCCAATTTTTTCAAGCAATTTCACCATCTTCTTTTTTTGAAACAAACCTTTTATGTTAATCACCTTTGAATTTTATAAAGGTTACAACTTGCCATTCAAACAACTACCAGATAAAAGAAATGCAATTTGTACACAGAATTAACGAAAAAAATGAACAGGATTACCTCATCATACCACGATTTTAGAACCTTATACAATCTTTTGTTTATAAGTAAGAATTTGCAGCCAAAGTCTTTGTTGACACTTTCAGTTGCATTTTATTTAATTTTGGAAAGATAAACATTTCTACTACGATAATTAAACCTCCCATGTTTTATCAATAATCTATAGAAGTTCAATGATACTAATGAAATTAGTGGATTTTATATATAGTATAACCTATTCTTTTTCTAAAGGTTGCTTAAGCATATATATTATGCTAAGGAAAAGAAACAATAAGAAATTGAATAGAACTATTGAAGCATCACATATAACATACAAAAGTGAATAGTGATAAAATAACACATGTTATGAAAAGTAAATTATATTTTTTTTATAGTTGTTATAGCCTAGGAGTGTCCTTGTATATTGCACTAAGAAGTTCTTTTCTCCGTTTCCAAATCTCCACAACCGCAATTCTACATCTTGTCTTTCATTAGATATCCTTATTCATAAGAAGAGTAATAGTTTCTCAAATTCATCATTTAGTAAAATTTGTCTAATGCTAAACTCAAAAGAAGTAAACTCTACATTGAAATTTCACCATCCCTTACGTCTTATATTTCAATCATTGGTGCACCAAATTATTAACCTGTGTTATTAAACTTAAGCATCTTTGTTCTTTCTATAATGTCCTACTTACCACCATTCAATTATCGCTACTTCTTATATCATCAACATTATTTCAGGGGACACTAGACTTAATCCAATATCATATATTGTAATAAAGTTATACTCTCAAGTCTTAATTATTATGTATCCTAAAACCCAAAGAAATTCACATAGTATGTTATTCTCTAAAGGATCAATCTGTAACTATAAATAAAGATTGCAGTTGCATACAAAATTTTTGAATTTAACCATGAAATTGAGAAGATATAAGAAAAAACAATAATAACATCAACTTTAGATATGCAAAGAACAGGGAGAAATTTGAAATAAAAAGCAAGACATTGTAGACATCGGTGGACCCAAGATTTTCGTTCAGGAGGTTCAAAAAATAAAAATATAAACATGTAAATAAGTCTTTCAAAATGGATCCTTTGAAATTTTTTGGGTTTAAAACCACACTTTAGGCAAGTTTTTAAATAAAAAATGCTTGAAAAACAGTTGTGATTTTTTTAGACAAAAATAAACTGAAACTATAAAGGAAAATAAATAAATGTTGTTGCAGGAATTCGAACATGGGGCGTGCAACTTAATATTCAGGGGTCTTACCATTGAGTCATCTATTTTGTATTTGTTATTAAGGGGGTTCAAAATATATCTTTTTATCGAGACTATACATATTTGGATAATGTTTTACACCACCCTTGACCAAATGAAGAATAGCAATGTGATTAAATCTCTATCTTTTTACAAAAATGTTTCATTAGCAATTATACTTATGAGCTACTTGCATCATACTTCTAACATATGTTGCTGCCAGGGATATCCGAGAAACATATGATAAACTGAATTTACTTTTGAAAAATGATGTAATATAACGAAAAGAGGAAAACAAACATCTTACTTGTTCTAAGTCGAATGAATGTCAATCCACATCCTATTATTTTAAGCACTACAAAATATCCTGAGAAATATGACAAAGAATAGTGAATTTATTTCTTTGAAATGCAACAAATTAACATAAAAGAACAAAATATACATAAGTTTTTGATGAATATCAAAAATTTTGAGAAAAGAACTAGGAATTGTTGAAGAACTTACCCAAATTAAATGAATTAGAAGAGTAGACCAAGTTCGAAACAAAAAATTAGTAAGAAATTGTCGAAAAGGATAGGAAGCGTTAAAAAATTATTTTAAGCATGAATGAAAATTTCTAGAGAAAATAGTTTGACATTTATATTTGATATTTTTGCCACGTGGAAAGAACTTGGGGACAAGTATAATTATAACAAAAATTAAAAAAAAAATATTATGTAAATATCATCATATTATATCTAGTCCCTTTAGACATCCATCTATTCTGCTTCTACATCTTTCTTTTTCCACACTCCTACTGTTGGTAAAGGATACCCACTTGTCCTATTTTTTTTTTTAATTGAAAACCTTTGATGCATTTTTAGCAAATTATTGTTGTTTCTTCTTTGCATCTAATTTTACTTTCTTGATGAAATATCAATGTAAGGTTAGATTTTTGAAATAAATGGTTAACAAGGTAAGAAAAATTATGTTAAATAGTGCAGATGGAATTTTTACTCCAAACAATTCTTTCTTTCTCTTATATTCCTATCACTCTGTCTCTAACTATATTGTTTCCTCCAAAATTATTAAAATTTTTGTCCATTTATTGTTTCCTACAAGATATTTTCATCAAATTCACACCCTTCATTATATTTGTGAACCATAGTAATTGAAAGAGAGAACCCCAAATTCTAAGAAAATGGGGCGATTGATGGATATCGATTATAACTATAGTGTGATTTTCGAATTAAGGGACATGTTTATATGGTCTTGAACAACAATCTTAATATGAATGAAGAAGAAAACGTTGATAAATTTGAAAGAAAAAACATATTTTGCATTAATATTGAAAATGAAAATTCATGAAAGAAAAGTCATACCATGTATTACTGAAATTTAAAAAGATCTTTTTAATTTGTTTTTTTCCTTTTGTCAAGGAAGGAGAAGAGACTCTTGATGATTAGGAAAAAGAAAGGTCCACGTCTTTCTAGAAATTCATTCTAATAGCTATGGCATAATTACTATTTTATTCTAAACAGATACCAAAATTATATATTTACCCTTGGTCGTCCTTTAACTTGGCTCTTCTATATAATACTCACTCTGTCCCTATTTAGTTGTCCACTTTAGAAAAGTCACACATATTATGGTTTCAAAAAGGATGAATTAAAACTTATAAATTTTCAAGAAGTTTAAATGGGGGTATAATAGGAAAAAAAATTGTCCTTTCTTGATTTGTCAAAATGGACAAGTAAATAGGGACATCTAAAAGAGGAAATATGGACAAGTAAATAAGGACAAAGGAAGTATAATAATAAAAAAATAACTAGATTTGCCCGTGCTATGCACGGGCCTAACAGCATAAATTATGATGTCATCTTTTTGTGTTTAATCAAAAATTGCTTGATTCAGAAATTTTTTGATTTTCTTTTACAAAATGAAAAAGTCATCTTACTTGTTTGACAAAGTATACACTTAAACAATAATTCACAATTTTATAAAAATTCATTTAATAAATCGATACTATTTATTTAATAAATCGATTCGATACGATTCTGTTTGATTGGTTCGGTCGATCTTTGATATTCTTTTTACACCCCTACATACAATCATATATACCACACTTACCTATTGCTTCTTTTAATATACTTGCAAAATCAAACTCAAGCTTTTGTGTCATTGGCTCATTACACTATCCACCATCCTATTCTACATGATTAACACAACGTATCAATTTTCTACTAGTGTTGATACTTCGAAGTCTGCACCATGAACACATAAATCACAAAGGATATTGAAAATGTTGTCCACAGCCAGAATATTTCGTTGCTTTGTACTTTTCAAAGAGTTACTTCCTATTCCAAAAAGAAAAAAAGAGATTAAACGTTTCTAAATAAAAAAAGCTAAACCAATAAAAATCTAAAACCACATTTAATAAATTACTATGGAGAAGATGTGTGTGAGAGAGAGAAAACAAGACATATATTCAATCAAATCAAGGAACAGTGAGAAAAAACTACTTATGAGTGCTATAGCCAATAGTCTAGACTTCAAGTTATACTCCTTTAAGGAGGGGTCGAGGAGGGCACAAAGTTAATAAATGCCAAAAACTATTTCTACAATCTAAGGATACATCAAAAAATTAATTCTTTCTTAAAAATAAAAATATAAAAATTATTTTTGATAATTTTCAAATAAACATGATAAGTAATTTTAATAAATATAAGATGTTTCCGTGATTATTTTGACATCATGTCAAACATATTTATTCGAACTAAATAATTAATTTAACGATATTCTTTTTCTATTTTATTTGGAAATCATTCAAGAAAATAGATTAAAATTATGAGTCTCAATATATTAAAAATTTTCGTACTGATTCATCTGTAGATTAATTTTGGTTACACTTATAAATTTGTTTTATAGGTGTTTAACAAACAAAAACAATGACCTATTTGATAAAAATTAGAATGAACCATCTCATTCTTTACAAAATGATAAAAATATAGAAAAAATTATGACTTTACATTTTGCCTTTACATTCATTAAAATTAGGAGAACAATTTAGTATAGTAAGGAAAAAACTTTTTTTTTAAAAAAACTAATTTATATATCTGATGAATGAATATCTCAAATAATGAGAATTTAAAAATATTAACAAAAGTAAATATCATATATATTGCAGTAATTTAATATAAGATAGTTAAAATAATAATTTATATTACTTGCTTAAAATAATTTTAGCTGATGATAAATAATAATAATAAATAAATATATGTTTCTAATTAATTAGATAATGACATATATGTTTTGAGATTATACATAAAAAGATAAATCAAATAAATTAGATACTTCAAAAGTTAATTTACAATCCAAAAACAAAAGCAACGCCATGAAATTTAAAAGTATAAAAAGAACAAAAGGAATGATCTGAATTTTTTGAAAATTTTATTCTTGAAGAGCTTGCTCACTGGATGCATTCCTTATGAATTAGGCCTTTTGAGAATTATAATTGTGATTGATATTGAATTTAACATGTTAACTAGTTCATTATCATATTCATAAGAATGTTCGGAAAATGTGGATCAATTGAATTTTGTTCAAAATTTGTTATATGTACAAGTTTCAAAAATGAGGTGTTCACACTAAGAAAAAGTGAAATTTACTTTTGTCTTATAATTGTTTTACAAATGTAGGACCATCATATAGGGAATTAATTAAAAACGAAGTTCTTAATGTTGAAAAAAAATTGCAATATTGATCTTTCTAATAAGAGATCAATACTGAAACATGTATTATTTAGGATGCAGCAAATTACAAATAAAGGGTGACAAATTTATTGGTATATGACATGAGAGGGGAGAGAATTGAGGAGTGAACGAAATGAAGAATGTGTTAGTGTCTATTTACTTGAGTCATGGACTTAGTTCTAGAAAAATCTTATAATTTATAGTTTCTAGAATAATCATGTAACTTATGCAGGAAATTTAGCCACTTGAAAAAATATTTTGACAAATTTAAAAATAGAATTTATTGAATTTTAAAATGAAATATATATGACATGACCACATATTATCCTTGATTGTCCTTAACTTCATATTTTTATATAATAGAAAAATATCAAAATTTGACCCGTCAACTTTAAATTTAAATTTAAACTTATGTTAGTTCACTCTTCAGGTTAATATGTATGAAATCAAATAAAAATAAAAATTTGATTATATATTTTAATGATGAACTGCTAATTTATAATCTAGTAAACATTTTTAGTTACTTTAAATGAAAATATACCATCCTATTCATTTTATTTGTAAAGTTACTTTTTGATATTTTTTAAAATATTATTTTTTAATATCACAATTAATTTGATTTATTATTTAATTTCAATCTAATATATATAATTAATTTATTATATTTAATTATTTATTTTTAGGTATATTAATTAGAGCAAAAATAAAATTAAATGTAAATAACCATATTTTTTAAATAATGAAATTTTATATAAAAGCTGGCATTTGTTGTAAGTATAATGAATAGAAAAAATATCAATAATTAAATTAAAGTGATAGTAAAATACAGTAATGAGTAAATATCACAATAAGTCATAAAAAAATGAAGTAATAACAAAATGAGTTAATGGTAATCATAATAACTAAAAATATTTCTAGAACTATTTGGTTTTCTTGTTATCATTCTTGATAGATTTTTGTTCGCGTGAAATTATATTTTTATCTTTGATCATCATACACTTCATATATAGAAATATGTTCCTAGAATTATTCATTGTTCTTGCTATTTTTCTTAATAGATTTTTGTTAGAATGAAATTATATTTTTATTCGTGGTCGCCTTAAATACAAATATATCATCCTATTCATTTTATTTGTAAAATAATTTTTAGCATCTTTTTCTTTATTTCAATCTAATATGTATTAGACTTATTTATTTTCAAATATATTAATTAGAGTCAAAATAAAGGTGAAGATAATTAATTCATAATGTATTTTTGTATTAAAGTAGATATTTTTTTTATAAGCATAATGAATAGAAAAAATATTGAGAGTTAAATTAAAGTAATAGTAAAATAGAGTAATGAATAGATATTATACAATGACTCACAAAAAAAGTGAAGTAATAACAAAATAAATTAATAGTAATAACAATAACTAAAGATGTTTCTAGAACTATTTGATTTTCTTGTTATCATTCTTGGTAGATTTTTGTTAGCGTGAATTATATTTTTACCCTTGATCATTATTCACTTCATAGATATGAAAGATGTTTCTAGAATTATTTACTATCTTTCTTAATAAATTTTTATTAAAAATTATATTTTTGCTCTTTATCGTCCTACCACTTCACTTTTTTATACAATAAAATANATATATATATATATAAAATTGAACGAAATGTATAATTGGAACTCCTAAATGAGAACCAAGCTATAGTAAAAGAGTTACAGTTTTACAAACACCAGAGGGAAGAGCGGCTTCATTAGCTAGTAACAAATGTTAACACGAAAATAATTTCAGAATGATGCATTTTAGCGAGAAATTGTTTGCTCCAATATGAACTTGTATGTCAATTTTTGTCTCAAAGTTTGAGTGTTTTTATGTGGTGCACATAAAAACTAAGCCTCAACATAGAAAATGAAAGTTAAATCTTAACAAAGAAACAAACACTACAGAGAAGATTGCATAAATGAATTGGAAACTACAAAATTACTATAATTTTGAAAATCATACGCAGATTTTTTCCAAAAGAATGATTGAAAAATAGATAATTTAAGCAAGAATGTTTTAATAACGTACTACTCTATTCCATTATCATTATGATGATAGAGGCAGGTAACAATAAGTGAAGAGATTACCATAATTTGTAAACAGAGAAAAATTATATACAAATTTAGTGCTTTTGCTTTCTCTTTCTTTTCGTCTTTGTTAATTATTGCTAAGATGATTTTAAAGTATACCATTAACATTTGGAGAGCCAAAGAAATTATTCCATTGTGCACTTACAGTACAATAATTTAATTTAAGAACATTCTAAAAGAATGAAAAAAAAATTATTTAATTCTATTACTTGGACTTTTACCTCCATAATTTTTTTTCTGAAATTGCAATGTCACTTATTACCTAATTATGCCAAATTAGAGAACTCTCATCGAGAAATAAGTAATAAATAGCAATTGTATATTTCAATATGTAAAGTAATTAATCATGACATCTTTACCAATTAACATTTACTTCACACTGTGAATAACAATATTCATTTTGATTGAGAAAAATATTACATTCAAATTCTGTTGGATCCAAAAAGAGGGAGAACCACTTATTCTTTGTATTGCAATCAAAGTAGAAGTGTAGAACAATAAAAAATATAAAAATTAAAGCTTGATTATTTGTCCTTTTTTTCGCCTATAATTTGGGATATTTCATTTCAATGCTTAGTATTTTCTCTTCTAATTTCTAATAACAAAGAAAAGAAAAGAAGACACTGAGTTTCATATAAAACCACAATGCAAAAATATCAATATTCAAACTAAGTCGAATCGAAACAACAAATAGTGAATTGAAACCCTAACTAAGAGTTATTAAAGACTGATGTTGACCATTAAATTGATTGAAGAAAAGGAATATGCACGAGGGAACTAGATTTATGTGATGACAGCAGGAGTAAATGACAGGTAAGTTAAAATGAAAGGAACTACAATTTTTTTTGACTCATAAATATCGTAGGATATATTATACTAGCTTCAAATATCTAAATGTTAAAAATCAAAAGTGTCCCTAATTTTAAAGTATTGACAATAAACACACGTTGATATCACCACTAAAGGGGTACTTCTAATACAGTAGAAAAGAGAAAAATAGAAGGAAAAAGAAAGGGTAGTTCTTATTAATATTTTATGTAGGGGTGTGCATTGGTTGGTTTGGTTCGATTTTATGTATTATCGGTTTGGTTTATCGGCTTTCGGTTTTGAATAAACTAACCCGATAGCAAATCAATAAGATATTATTTATTGATTTTCGGTTTATCGATTTTTGATAGTTATCGATTCGGTTTTTGGTTTACCCAATAAGAAAATATCCGTAAAATATTATATGACTTCTTACTTAGCTAAATATAGTACGAAGGTTATAATTACATGGCACCGCCAAAATATAGTACGGACCTTTACGAACTTTCAAATGCTACAACCTACAATTACAAACTAAAACTAAAATCAACTAGTCCAACAAGACTAAAACTAAAACTAAAATCAAAAGCTACAATTGCAAAACCTTACATTAGTTTTTAGGTTTTTCAGTAAACAATAAAAACTAGTAAAGCGGCCTAGTGTGAAGTAGATAGAGTATTAATAATTTGATATAGTTATAGTGTCTAGTTATATATACTAAATTATTAGGGAGGGTAAAATAGTAAATTATTACTATCTTATTGGGTTATCGATTTACCCAATAACTCAATAGTAAAACTCGTTATTGAACCAATAACCCAATTTTTATAAATCCATTAAAAACCAATAACCCAATTACCCAATAACAATAACACAATAATATTTTTTCTATTCGATTTATTGGTCGGTTTAGTTTTTGCACATCCCTAATTTTATGTATTCAATTTAATCTATATATTCTGTTCTTCCTTCTTTTTTTGCGCTTTTTCAATTTACACGTTGCTGCCATTTATCCTCATTCTATTCAATTTAATTCTTATTTATATATATAAAAAAAAAGTTCAAAAGCCACAAACTTTTCCTTTAATTCAATCCAGCAGTTCCAATTTATATACATTAGAAAGTTAGCTAAAGAAAAATGATACAACACTTTTCTTTTGCCACATATCATTTTTTTGTACATTGTTTAAGCTTTTATCTCATTTCTTTAATTAATAATTTAATATGATATTCATAAATTAATTAAAAAAGTTTCCTTAATTGTTGTTACCGTTAAAACCTTTCATTATCCATATTTATTGACAACTACATTTTTTCATAATAATACATATTTATGAAGGATAAGGAATTTCTAAGGTCTTTTATGGATACAAACATACATAGATGCAAATAAGATGGAAGATATATATGCATGTTGTTGTCTTCATTATTCTTTATTTTCATTCATACATTTCTCTTCTTTTGGTTTCGTTTTTATTATTAATGATATTGTTAATACATGAAGGTTGGCAAATACTTAAATTATTGATGATGTGATGTTACCTTTCACTTTGAATTTACAGGAATTTTTAGAATTATGTTAAAGTATGTATTTGTCGTTTTGATGATATTGTTAATACATGAAGATAAGCAAGTAGTTTAAATTATTGATGATGTAATTTTATCTTTCATTTTGTATTTGAAGGATTTTTTAGAATGATGTGAAGGTATGTTTTGTCGTTTTATTTTTTCTTTATTTCCTATAATACCTTTCTCTTCTCTTTTTTGTTAGTGATGATGATATTACTAATACATGGAGATTAGCATGTAGTTAATTTTATTGATAATGTGAATTTATTTGCTTGATAGTCGTAGAAAATTTCAAATTTAATTATTATATTATAAAATCATTTTGATTAAGACTTTGTTTTCAAGATATACAATGAGTTGATTAAAATTGGGCATAGTATCTAAATATTAGATCGTTTGTATAATTTATTGTTAAAATTTTTAACATATGCTTTTGTGATGCTGCAGATCTAGTCAATTGAATTCAGACGAAACTTTCACTTGATCTCAAAAATATTTTCTTAAGAATCAAGAAGGATTTATCCTAGACGTGTATTAGCAAGAAGCTAAAATATAATAGTCCTTGTGTGTAATAATATCATTCATTAATCCTTTTCACTTATACATACGCATTTTCTTAATATAACACATAAATATCTTGATCACTGTTCTCATGTCTCCACATATATTACAAGACTAAATTGTGTACAATCAACTAATGTGAGGCTTAATTACTATTTATTGCAAAATGTATATATAGTAATGAAGTAAGGAATAGAAAAAGTGATGTGACATTTTTTCTTTCGTGGAGAAATATAACTTTTTCTTAAGGATTTTTTAAAAAAAATCCTCAATTGTGCTATATTAAAATCACCATAATAATAATAATAATAATACTCTTATATATATATTAAATATATAATATGCAATGGTAAGAAACTAAAAGGTCATTTTATTTAAATTTCTTAAATGTTAAATTTAATGGTCTTTATTTTCATAATTTCTACTCAATATTGATCAACTTGTGAGACTAATATCGACAAGAGATCGGTAGATTGCACATTCATTCATAGCTAATTCTTTTAGTCTTTAATGATTATGACCACGGTTGTTCATGGTTACGGTTAAAAATAAAACCGAATCATAATCTGAATCAAATCGATTAAAAAAAACCAGTATTTGATTTGGTTTTGCTAGATTTTTAAATTTTGAAAATCAATACTGTTTGGTTTGATTTTGGTTTTACTAAAACAACAATCGCAAAAATAACCAAACTAGAGTGATAAATTAAAGATAAATATTTTGTAATTATTCATATATTGTTCATAAATAAATTAAAAAAATTTATTAAATTTTAATTAACTTAAATCTGTAACTTTACAATTTTCTCAAGCCAACACTTTAGCCCAACTATAACAATCCTAAGTCCAAGTCCATCAAAATTCCTTTTAGTCTTTACCTACCGTACTTCACATAATATAGTCACACTTTCTCTTAATTGAATAACTTTGTTCGTGTAATGATAATTCTAGTATTGCTTAATTGAATCGACATTAACCTTTTTTGTGGATTGTTCATGTACTTGGCGTTTGTGTCTATGGGCATACATATTTCCTCAAAAAAATTATTACTTTCAAACGGAATAAACTATAAAAGCTGAGACAAACTAAACCAAACCGATAATAACAAATTGCCGGTTATGCTTTTCGTTTGGTTTGATTTGGTTTTAGAAATTTAATAAACTAACTAGATTGGTTTGGTGATTTCTTCACCTAAGGTATGGTAGTCTTTGATTCATGGGTAACTTTCATCCATGAAGTCCTCAAACTCTGAATTTCAAAGTAGGGAATCCCTTAAAAGCTATAGTTATCACTCCAAGTCATGAATTTTTTTAAAAACATTTTTAATGATTAATTATCATATATTATGATTGGATTGTTGATTATTATAGTTTTTATGAGAAGATCTCTCATGAATCCATGAAACCCCTTAACCCTAATTTATGATTGTGATTTGAGTGAATTGTAGTAAGATGAATACTATAAATTGTAGTTGTAGTAGTTTAGATATTTGAATCATGTTACCATCCATGTCTAATGTAGAAATTCTAGATCTGTAGGTTGAATGTGATCAATAGTCCGTAAAGGGCAAAACATGAGAATTAGCTATGTGTGTGAGACTTGTGTATATGCATTTATATTGTTTTGAGAGTAAAGTGAATACACTATGATCTAATTGTTATGTTGATTGGATGATTATACTCGTGCACACTTAGGTAGCATATACTATAATTTGAAAGGTCTGTCACATGTAGTGATTCTAAGGTTGGAAGACTAGTCTCACCTAATGAATCTATGAGCTTTAGTATGAGTTATATGGATTGAGTGTCAAGAAATTATTCCATACTTATCAACTTAAGTCAAGACTTAATATGAACTCAATGGAAATTAATTCTTAGCACCAAGTGGATATTGATATGAGATGGAAGCTTACACGATAGTTGAGTCCAAATTTGCAAATGAGTTTCTTTTACACTAGTGGAGTCTGGGTTCCCAAAGTAGTTATCTCATGATATGGAAACCTTCTACCTTACTTGAATTCGGGTTTCTAGAAGCAATCTCCTTATCCCATAAACTATGTGTCTGTTGGGCCCAAATCGCATATAGAAGTGCACATGGTCGTTCAAATATTAAAGTGGCTCTTATAAAGAGCCGAGTATCGTACCCAAGAGGACTTATGTTTAGAATCACTTAATTTCTCCAATTTTCAGCTAAGAACAAGTGTTATCAGTATTTACAAAAGCATTTTATTTTATAATTCTAAGTGTTAAATGAAATGTAACAAACACGATTCAATTTCAAGGGTTAAAACAATGATTGGGTTACGTCCTGGGCTGCAACTTTTATCAAGATTCTTGCAGTTAATATCATTTAAAAGGGTATATATCAACTATCGAATCAATGAATCACAAGGTTAAATGTATGATCATGGTCCCCCGACCTATAATAGCCTATAATAAATAACAACCTAACTCCATCATTGAGCGGGGATAGGTTGGATTATGTACTAAGCATTACGATTTCTTCCTATATATTGACCAAGTATGGTTCTTATTCCTCTCCCGAGTTCAATTTGAATAATATATTTATTTCAATGATGATCAGTCACGTAAGACGAAGAGCAAGAACATAAGAAAGATGCATATGATATTTGACATTAACCTAATAAAAACTTAGTGACTTACAATCACATTGTAACGACAACCCTACAAATAGGGTATTTAACTACTCATAATCAAGAATCGACCGAATAATGTTTAATAAACATAAAGAGATCGAAGGTAAAAGAGTTTTTATAGAACCCTAAAAATGATGAAAATGTTCTCCCAAGTCGTCGTTATTCAAAACCCAGAAAAATTCCTAATAAAATAAAATATTTAACTATTTATACTAAAAGTCAAAACAATCAAAACTAGGGAAAATGGCGCGATGCGGAGGCATCCTTAAATTTCCATTCACATACAATTCCTCCTCTCCGCGTCGTTGGCACTTCACGAAGTTCTCTACCTCAATGTCTCTTCTAATCAATATTTAATCCCTCTCCGCGATGCAGAGACACATCTATAATTCATTTTGCGTGAAAATGCACTCCTCTGCGATGCGGCTGCTACACGGAGGGCTCTGCCTCAATTCGCCTTCTCACCAACCAAACTAAAATTCCTCTCCGGACGCGGATAGGATACATAGATGCCTTGCATTTCTTCAATATTCTTTCTTGCTTTCTTTCAGCTCGGATCTTTTGTGTTCCCTGTTGTCCAATTTTAGGCTCATTTCTCCAATTAAGATCACCTAACAACTAAACATGTTGGTTAGCTCATAAACAACGAAAATACTCAATAAGACTATAAACGAACACATAATTGAATTTAAACATAGCTTTAATATGGGAATTATTATATTTCTAGGCATATAAATATGCCTAAGATCACTACCCCACACTTATATCTTTGTTCGTCCTCAAACAACTGACTAACAATTTCTAGACCTACGCTCACTACTGTGGTATTTGGGCATCCACTACTTTCTTTCAAGGATCTATAACTAGTTGATCGGTGATGTCATCAAAGATACTTCATCTAATACTAAGTACCAATGGTCTTCAATCAGTATATAACTGAACTAATGGTTGGAATCGTTCCCACGAGGAGTGAACTGTGAATATTTCAGGCAAGCACAAATCAAGTTATGCCAGTTATAACTACAAGAAATTATCGAATAAACACATACTAAATTTGAGAGGTGACACAAACTGTGGGGGGTTTTGTAATAAAATTAACAATTAAAATAGTAAAAACAATAGGAGAAACTAATGGGGAAACAAAATTCTTGTGATGTGATGGACAGTTGATATTGATAATACATCGTTGAGCATATGTAACTAGGCTAGTGTCACGACCCGACAATATATCCTAGAAGAAATGGTATTCTCAATTTGTGGCACCATGTGCTCGAACTCTCGGAGGTCTTGTACAAGAACTTTTACATCATTCATTGCATACATGTATGAAAAGTAGTGTGGAGTCAAAACTTTTCACAACACATCGAATGAAACTTCAAAATATCTTTCATAGAAAATCATAGGAAAAAGGGTAAGTCTCTTGTAGCCATCTTAGACACACGAATATCTTGGGTCACGACCCATACATCAACATAATAGAAAATATATATCTAAGTCTATTACAATTTCTTTAACGAGAAAAGCTAAACATAGTTATGTCCTCGAATCAATTGAGGACATGCCAAAATTTGCTTGAATGGATACTAATGTCCAAGCTTCACTTATATGACTCATCTCAAATGCCACCTACACCTTTAGAGATAATATAAAATATATGGAATTAGGACATTAGAATGCACTAAGCATGGTGACATGCAATAAAATCATGCTAAAAGGACATTTGTATAAACATGCTCTTTTTTGAAGAAAACCTCATAACATAAGTATGAGAAACCACTTCAAGTCATCATAAAAACACATAAGACACATTCCAAGTAACCCACAATATAACATCAATATCACTTCAAACATATAAGCATAAGACTCTCCTACGAAAGGTCCTCCTAAGGCTCACGTGAGTGAGACATCAAGTGGCCGCCTATACAGCCCCTTCACACATATTTAAGTAATCGTGAGACATGAAGTGGCCGCCTATACAACCCCTTCACACATATCTAAGTAATCCTCAAGGTTTCTTAAGATAATATTATTCACTTTATTCAATTAAACCCCCTTTATAAAGTCACTCTAAGACTCACCTAAGTAAGACCTGAAGAGACCGGCCATACACCCTCTTGAAGCCTACCTAAGCAATCCATAAAGCTACTCTAAATAAGTACCTTTTCATTTATATGCATTTAACTTAAGTCACTATGTTTATTAAGACATTTAAGAGACATCCAACAATTAAGGACTTTCACATAATGGTCTTGGAGAAGACCCAAGGAACCTACACACTAGCACTTTCAAAGCCTACTCGTGCCATGATGAGAATAGGAATTAACCGACATAGACCATACTAGCTAGGCATAGAATCCAGAGTCTACCCTACTCCGATGGAGGGTGTTCTACTTGCCAAGGGTAGAACTAGGACACATCCCATTTAGGCACATGGTTAAGGAATATCATGGGTTTCTTTGTACTCTAGTCTCATCTAAAGTAGAGTCACTCCCCAAGCATACTCACTTGGTTCTAGCCTTTGTTCTCATATAGTAATTCAATCACAAGGGCTTATGAAAAGGTACCATATAGTAGTCATAACCAAATCATAATACACCTTACCAAAAATGAGGCCACTGGGGCTGCCACACAATGGTTACTAGGATAGCTTCATGAATTTCTAAGGATAGTTTCATGCCGTTCCATCCAACCTACCATAAGTCCATCATTCACACAAGAAGGATACCATTACGACTTTCAACTTCAAGGATATCATAACCTTCTATCTAATTTGAAGGTTCCACATTAATGACCCTCTTAACTATGTTTAAGGTCATATTTCAATCATACATACACAATACACGAAAAAGGTGCTTTAGCCTATTAAGTCAAGAGTCATTTTCATGTATCAAGTAGAGGGACATAGGTCTACCCAAACAAGACAGACATATCATCATCTTATCGCATGTTCAATCACATTCAAGTAACACGCAAAGTCAACTAGGTATACTACAAGTCACCCTATTCATTCCTATAGAAACATCAACATAAATCATCATGAGACTCATATCAACTAGGAAGATTCACACCTCAACATCAAGTAGTCACATATGAAGACATCACCATAGTCTACTATAGACACATTTCATCTACTAGAAGAATTCATGATTTGACTTCACATATACACATAAGTCATATAGACCTTAACAACGATCACATATCCAAGTTATAACATGATAACACATAATTCATATAGTAATGCCGACAAGGCCATATTCTTCACAATTCATAAAGTAATGCCGACAAGGCCACATTTTTCACAACTATATCAAATAAGCACCGCCACCATAAGTGGACCATACCAAACATCACAATTGAAATACCTATACTATACAATATAAAAAAGGTTAGGTGAACACACCACCATTCCATCCACAACACCTCCAATCCATAGCCAATTCAACCAATTCAATCCACAAAGGCTCTTACCAATAGCCATAATCACAAATTCAAACCAAATCAAACTATACAAAGATTAAACATTATATAATATGAAATTCATCAAATTAGGACAGCCTATATACAATTCTAACATGCTTCTTACATAATTCAATAGCCCAAAGTAATCTACACAAGAAATGAATATGATAGAGACATGATAAAATCACCCATAATATAGCCAAAATTAGGATTTCATAATTTGCATGGGTTAATAGGAATTTTGATTTAAAATCATTCAATTAAAATCAATTCAATCATAAATTATTGATTCAAATCGTTTTATGCAAGAACCCACGGCTAGATATTAAAATAGAAGAATTAATCTTTTGAGAAGTCTTAGAAAACACTTTGAAGTTTGGCTCCTTGAAGAAAGAATGTTCAAGTATGAAACAAGATACCTTGATTGATTAAAATCCACTAACAAGCTCCAAGCTCCCACCTTGCTTCAAGCTCCAATGGAGTTCTAGAGGATTCTTCTTGGGGTTTGTGTTTTGACTTTGAGCAATGAACTTGACTTGAGTTCTAGAATTATAAAACCCTTAAAATACCCAAAAGGACCTTAAGTAGTCTCCCAAAATATTTTTATAAAGCTAGGTTAATTACCTAAACTACCCCTTACCTTGGCCGAAAGTCTGCAGAATTGCAGGTCCTCAATCGACGCCTGATGTCGACGGACCATCGATGGAATGACGACTCCATCCTGCAGGTCCATCATTTGTGACTGAGACCCTGAAAAATAAGGCTTAGATCCCACACTACGTATGGATCAATGTCCCCCAAACGACGGGGCATCGATTGGACAAAGGGGTGTCGATTGCCCATCTTGGTTTTGGACTGTTTTGGCAGTTTCAAGCCACAGGTTTGTGTCCTTCTCAAGAACCTTTAGGGTGGTCCTTGGGGAGTCGTGCCCAAACGTTTCTAACCTAAATACACTCGTACAGATGTTAGGAACCTCTCACATCAATTTGAACAAGAATGAACACGTAAAACATGCAAAGGCACACTAAAACACACAAGCACGTCTCAAGGCAAAACTTTTGAATGTCTTGGACGTTTGACCTCCAAACTCTTCCAAACTTTGAACACTGCCTCAAAACACTATTATATACCATTTTAAGGCATTATAACCTCATGAAACACATGGTAGGCTATAGCTTCACCTAATTCGTTTTGGAGGTGTTACAACTAGACTTTAGTGGGGGTAAATTCTCTCTTGAGCAACTTACCCCGAATCAACTCAGTTTCTCTCGAACACCGAGTTGCAGCCTTTAAGCACAACCTCTGCCATTTCCAGATCATTCTCTCGAGATAAAATTGTGGGAAAGGTATTAGGATTCACTCTCTCAAGTTGAACCCATGATGACCCAATAACCACCAACTATCAATTTAGTAGTCATAGTTTTAAAACTCTCTCTCTCGATCAAGCCAAAAACACTAAGGTGAAATAGTATTTGCAACTATAACCTCATTTAGTTCAAACAAAACTACTAAGTGAAATCACATTCAAACAACCAATATACCAACAATAAGAAACACCCAACAATAAATTTACCTTATATTCAAAAACTCACAGCCCAAGAATTGGGAATAAAGATAACAAAGAAAATGATACCAAATCGAAGTAACATAAACTAGGTATGATTTAATTTTGCTTCAATCATTTCTAGGATGAAGAATTTGCAATATCCACTTTAAATTTCTTCAAAATGAGACTCTTCAAATCTCCAAAGTTTTAGATCAAAGTTTCCCAAGAGCTCTCAAAAACTCAAAATAGAAACTAAGACTAAAAATTACTCTCTAGAACTAAAAATTAGTAAAACTCTATGTAAAAATTGATACTAAGTTTAAAATACTAAAGAGTATTCATAGTTTTAAAAAACTTGTGGTACAAAGGACCACTCGGTTTGCAGTTATTCGGGATCGCCGATCAAATTGGCGATCCTCTCTTTGGCATTTTTATCGCCATCTTGCATTAGCCTTCAACATATTCGTGTTTTGGATCATTGAGCGACATGGTATTGATATGCGGAACTTCTCGGTGATACGTCAACTTCTCCTTTTCACCACTGATTTGATCTTTTCCTTGAGGGCTCAACATACTGGAACAAAAGGCGAGGATGAGACATTTTGGCGACACGACAAATGGGTTCGGCGATCCTTAGATCTTCATTTGTTCGTTTTTTAGCTTCTTTTGTTCCTTTTTGCTCCATAGTGTCCATGTCTTGTCTCTAAGTTCAAAATACATGAAACTCAAGGTTTTAATTAGTTTTAGAGACAAAAATTCATTGGACATTACACCTATCAAAATATAGCCTTTAAGGAGTCCAAATCTTGGACTCATCAACACCCCCAACTTAAACTTTGGCTTGTCCTCAAGTAATACTCAAGTTTAGCAGTTCAAAAAGGATGTCTCGAACAGTTCTACACAAGTCTCAATCATGAACGCATACAACAAAACTCAAATTACTCATGCACAAATCAAATGTGCACTCGAAGACTCAAGTTGTGACACACCATAATCAAAGATTTTCAAGCTCACAATACTTGCTTCAAATGCAATTTCAAACTCAACAAAAGTAATCAAATGCCCTCACATAAAGAATGATTCCATATTGACACACAATTATACACAATTTAAAGTTCCAGAATCAATTTCAACACTCACACTCACAAATATGAACACAATGCATGAATTAACCCATATGTGTGCCTGTATTTTCCAATCAACCTTTGTTTCAGATCACTCATGATAAAAACGGTCTTTTCTAGGCTTGTAACGGGGCTGAGTGTATAGGTATGATCATCTAGGCTCAGTGACTTTTATCCTCATAAGATGTGGTTCTCATAACACTTCCTTTTTCCTTCCTTCCTCCCTCGTAAGTCATCCCTATATTAACTTTCCATAGATTATTCGGAGACCCTTTTTGTTTTTGTATTTTCATAACTTTATTCCATGACTTTCTATTTTTCATTCTTTTCTTCTCTTTTTCTTTTTTTTTATTGGAGGAGTTCCATTTTTCTCAACACCATAGGTTAAGTGAGACTTTTCTTACGCTCTTTGACTTGCCTTCTCTTTTCACAGCACCCCAACTTAGATTTTTGACCTAAGTTGGCTATTTAATCAACCAGAGGATCATAGGTAGAGGATTAAGTGAGAACATATTTCATCAGGTTTCATCCAAATAAAGGTAAGGCTCAAGTGGTGTTCAAAAGAGGTTCGCACACTCACAAGGTAAGCCACAAAAGAGGTGTATGGCTAATTGGTTCACAATCTTTCAACGGTGCCTAAGATCATCTCATGAGTTCACATCAATTAGTCAACGGACTAACGGAGAAAATTCTAGGTGTCATCATGCATGGTTCATGATAAGCTCATCATACAAGGCATTGACACTAAAGTCAAACAAGACTCTACACTTTTGCAAGTGTGAAATTTTCATCGCAAGAAGCTCAAATTGATAATTTGCTAATCACAATGAGATACAAAGAGTTCACTATTGTCTATGCAACTTCATTTGGCCTCATTGTAGCCGCACATTCATGTTCATTAGATTGCAAGAACTATCCAAGTCATTGGTATTGATCAAACTGAGACTCAAATTAGCCTAAGAACAACCACATTCAGGTACATGCAAGAGGTGGCAGAAAGAAGAATTTTTTTTAGACACGTAAAGAATATTTACATGAACCACTAACTCAAACATCCACCAAAAGCAATATAAAATCAATTTAACTTATTATAACCCGAATATGTACATAAAAACATAAGTCACAAATAGCACACAAAAGGTGAGCCTCACCCTACCATAAAAAATATTTGTCCTAAAATGCAAATGATGTAAAAATATCCAAAAATATAAATCAAAATAAGAAAGAGAGGGAGGTAAAAAAGTGATCATGTCGATGCAGTCTCTCCATCTGTCGGGGCCTCAGTGCCCCGTTCCACAACCTGGACTTGATCCTCAGTGCCTGAAATCTCCTCAGAAGGTCCATCTCTATCAGATGTAGCAACAATAACAACAAAGGGTGCTTCTACCATGGAATCATGTATCGCAACATCTATCATGATCTCATCAGTCACAATGATGTACCCAGGGTCCCTTAACCTCTCTAAGGTTACACAAATCTCTGTAGATGATCGTCTCCCACACCTCTATTTGTTCCTCATCGGTCTCAGCATTTGACTCCTCAAATGCAGCAGCCCGCTATATCCTTCTTCGGTGGTATTCAAAGGAATCTCTGAAGTCTTTAAGGTGTCCAGATCATTGCAGCCTCCAATAATGAGGTGAAGTCAGTAGACTTTATATTGCTACATCATTTCTCAAATCTGCAACCTTGTCTTTCAAAGTCGTAACCTCTGAGACCTCCTACCTGCTCTCACAGGTTGTGACTCTAGTAGCCAAACCATCAATAGAATCCGAAGGAGTGCAAATGAATCAAGTATATAACTCTCGATCATCCCTGGGATGGATCTCTCAAGTCGGGATGCCTGTGTATCAACTAATTGGGATAAATTCCCCATTTTTAGGATCATCGCCTAAGTAATCCTAACTGGCTGTGATGAGGTGGAGGCGCCTGGTACCTATGAAGAAGTAGAGGTGGCAAAAGTACCTAATGGTCCAGGGGTCGGGGTACGTGATGATCCTGTATAGGTATTGAGTCACATCAACCTCTAGAGAAATATCTGTTGGATCTTGTCTGCTTACATTATCTTTCTCTCGTGTGTACTCCACCTCAATATGCCAAGTGTCTATGGAAGAAGATGGGCCTCAGAATATCTCATAGCATCCCTAGGCACCTCAGCACGCTGACAAAACTAAGTGATCAGGACTGAGAATGACAGAGAAGTCTGCTTCTTCTTGGCTCTCATAGCTATCTCCTGTGAGGTCAGTAGTCCTAGGTCGATGCGTCTCCTACACATGATGGAGCCAAGGAAAACTTCCTTAGGGTGGCGCAAGATGGACTTGTTCTTGGATGAGGTGATACTTATGAAGCCTAATCAAAACCTAGCAACAATGCTCAGGTCCCTCTTCTCAATAGGGCCCCCTGCATCCAACCACCTCGGGGTGGTGTCAGAAATGGGAGGATCCAACCAATCCTAAAAGTCATCTAGGAACTAAGCAATGGACAACACCTCATAAGGAAGTGAATAGTGCAGCGGTCTATCCAAAACAATGTTAATATATTCACTGCTGCACCTAACTTCCCTGCCTCTGATCATGATTGAATTCACGGTCTCAATTATCTCGCCTTTTTCTTCCTTTTGGCACCAATTCTTTATAAGCTGTATAGAATTCCCATATTCAAGAGGGAATGTAAGGTCCTCGGGGCCTTATAAACTGCTCAAACTCATGGTAGCAGAGGGTGTCTATCACATCGGGATACTTTCCTTCTAGGTCCTATGTAGATAACATCTTCTTCTCTAGGATGGTCCTTACCCCTTCACTTTTTAATTTATTTATAATTTCTAAGTGGAGGAGCAATAGGGAGTGCAGGAATCACTAGAGGGGCCTGAGTTGGCACTGAATCTGTTTAAGGAGGAATGTCAGCTGAGGGAAATCTGGTTGGGGAGGACTGAGATCTAGCCTGGTGCCTATTACTTCGGTGAATCAAAGGCTCCTCGTCTTCTGATTCAGAGAAATCAGCTTGGGTGTCTGCAACTACTTCCTAGATATATGCTTCTTTCTTTTGCCTTTGTCTCTTGTTGGAAGTTCTTGCTTTCTCTTCTCTGGGAGATTTGATCCTCCTTCATTTATATTAATGCCCTATGATTTTTTCTTGGGTGGCATAGTTAGATTGCACGTACCATATTTTTAATATATCGGGAGAATTTAGGAGAAACTACAATATAAGCACAAAATATCTATTGCAAACAGGCTCACTGATCAGTTAGGCGAGTCGCCAACCCTCTTTGGAGAGCTAGATCGGGCTCGCCGAAGGGATTGGCTTAAAATTTTTAGCAAACTGGCGATAAAAGGCTTTTTCCACGAATTGCTGACCGATTTCCACAAACAATGGTTTGTCCGTCGAAAGTTACAGTGCAACAAAAGTTTCAAGAGAGCAGACAAAGGGAGATCAAGAATACTATCGCCGACTCACCAAGTGCTTTTGGTGACCAAATGTTTCTCACCGAAAATTACAGAAACCAACAACACATATAACATGTAATTAAAGGCGTGATGGGGTTATTAGGTGAACCGCCGAGTAGTTCGGTGAGCTCGACCCAGCTTGCCAAATGGCCCAACATTCCTATTTCCAACTTATCTTCTTGAATTCGGCCCTGTGATCCTCGAAACCAAACTCAAAGCATGCAATAGTTAAATTAGGCTTAGACCCATAACACCCCTCACCTTAAAATACTCAAAATTCTCTCAGTTTTGCCAATTTTAGCCATTTGACGAAAAATTTCCCTTAAGAAGGGTGTAACCAGCTCTATCTGTCACGCCGTGAGCTACCCCAAGACGCGGGCACGGAACCTAGGAACACAAGTGATCCCAAGCTAACCCTGCTGGCATGATCATGAGCATACTAAAGATAATAAACTAGTGCGGAAGCTAAATCATAAGAAAATTAAAAGATGTGTAATACCCATATACAATGACTGAGATAAATAAAATACTATGAGTTCTGTACAAATAAGATATAACTCAACTCTAAGTTGAATCTAACTATGTCTGAAATAAGCCTCTCACTGACTAGAAATGCTGGGACAACTCCAGTTAAGTCGAACAAAACTGAAACTAAAGGACTAAAAATACTGAAAAGAAACTCATGACTATTGTCCTTGAAGAATGAGGAATCAACCGTGATTCTGCTGAACTGGAGATGGGTGCCTATCCGCTGCTAGTTCTGTTCCACTTTCTAAATAGAAAGGAAGAGGTCAGTCACCAACAGGAGGAGGATATGAAAGAGAGTACCAACAACCATTCCACTCGAGCGGAACTTCTAACTGAAGTTGCTCACGTTTTTCAGCAGGGTCTGGGCTACGGGGTCCTTTTTCTATCTTATGCGTTCGGGGACGGCCCCTCATGGATGCTATCTATTCTAATTTGAACTTGTTGGATGCCAACTCGGCCCTTCGACTTAGTGCGTCGGCCTTTCTCAAAGTCAACTTTCTCCCTTCTTAGTCAAGTTTTGAAGTCCCTACTTTATTTAGATTTATGGGATATTTGAAGAAGCGCAGGTTTGGAACCCTATACCTATACAAGGGGCTAGTCTCGATCTCACTTGGTGTTACCCCTCTCGATGATTGTTGACTCAACATTGATTTCGTGCTTGAGTTGGAGGGCTCTCCCTCCATCCCTCGCCGCCTCGACGCATTCCCCTCTCTCCCCGGTATCGTCCCACACAGAATCTAAGCGTGATCTGGATGCTGAGAACCTGAACCTAAATCACGAGAAGATATAGCGCACATATGCGTCAGTACTTGAAAGTACTGAGCATGTAGAATAGAGTAAAGCTGAAATAACATATACCTAAACAAGGCAATAAAGCAATGAAATAATTTGAACATGATAAAGACACTTGACCTTTTTCTACTCCTTGCTTCTAATTTTCTATGTTTTGATTAATGATTGACTTAGGTAAGTTCTAGTTATGTTTCTAGGCTTAAAATGACAAGAACCTCATAATTTAGGGTTTAAACGACATAACTTAGGGGTTAAACAAAATACAAAAGACCAAAAGACCCCCGACTTAAAATCTGTTGAAGCGACCTACGGACTGATCGACGATCCGTCGATGGATCCATGATCTATCATTTTATTCCATCGATGATTATAGAGACCAGGTTCTGAGGGTCTCTACCTATGGACAGATCGATAATCCGCCGATGGATCCACGATTCGTCCTGTCAATCCGTCGATGACTTCAGAGACTGGGTTCTGAAAGTCTTGACCTATGGACTGATAAATGATCTGTTGATGGATCCACGATCCATCATGTCAGTCAATCGATCGACTTTATAGACTGGGTTTTGAAGGCCTCGACCTACAGACTGATCGATCCGTCGATGGATCCACGATCAGTCATATCAGTCCGTGGATCATGCCTTAGAATGGTTTTTTTATTGAATTTCTGAGGATGGTTGCAGATGCAAACCACGGACCACCAGCACGAGTCGTGGTTCACCTTACGGTCTCTGGGTGGGAACTTTAGGTTGCACTTGTAACTTCTGGAAATCTGCATTAAGTTCTATTTTCAAATATTGGGTATTACACTATCGTTAAGCAATAAACGTTATTTACTGCAAACATAGACTACTTAGAATTCACTTAATCAATCTAACAACAATCAAGCTCAACCCAATAAAGTTTCATTCATTTAAAGGCTCAGAAATTATGGGCATTTGATAATCAAAGTAGTATGGGCAAGATTTTTAGCTTAAAATTCGGCATTAAGACAATCTATTCCTATAAAAGAGGCCCAACAATACGATAAAATCATTTGCAAAAGAGTTCAAACTTCGAAAACATAATCTTGGGGTTCGAATTAACTAACCTTTTAGGCTGAATACAATATTCAAATTCTAGGAAATAAAGTAATATGCTTCGGACACAACTTTTAACAACTAACATACAATGAGAAATCAAGAAATATAATAAATACTAAGTGGGTGAGAGTTTGAGAGGTTAAAAAGCGAGGGAAAAAGAAAGAAATGTAAGTTAACCTATTAGCTTTTAAGTAAATCTGTCCATTTTTGCCTATTCAGCGACGCTAGTCTTGGTGGCCGAACCATTCGACAACACTACTATATATGACTTACCTCAACGAATTTTATAATACCTTAGTTAAAGTTGAGGTCTAAACAGCAAACAATAGTAAAATCGCCAATATTTCCGCGATTCGCCAACTGGATTTTCAGCTCGCTAACCTTCACTTTTCAATACTTTCCTCAATTTACCCTACACAATCAATTTACCATTATTTAGTCATAATAAACAAAAAGCAATAAAACCTTGGGTTGCCTCCCAATAAGCGCCTTAGCTAAAATCATGGCACGATGCAAGTCATTTCTCATTTTCCAGTATTTGAATTGTCCCTAGTGTCACTAGGTAACCGTAATTATTCATCTGGGTGGAGATGAGGCACTACATGAGTCATGAGTGTTCTGATCAGCTGGATTGATCTATAATGAGAGCCGATCATCTGATTTAACACTACAATATTCTCCTTCATTTCTTCCATCACTCTATCTTTCTCAAAGATATTTTGGAGAATGATTTACATATATCTTCAACACGAATGATCTCACTATCTCTAGACTTTTTCTGCTCATACATGGGGTAGGTACCTCATTTTCTGTAGCATTAGACTTCTACCTCTGCAATTTTGGTGGCTAACTTGTCCAGTCGAGTTGCTAGTGCAGTAATCATGAAGTCCTTCTCGACTTCTTGGCACGATTCAGCCAATTTGCCACCATCCCTATTGGCCATAATCTCAGTGGCTACCTACAATAGCACATAAAGCAAAACAAAACTGAATGTAAAGTTAATAAACCAACACTAACAAGACAAAGTTTCTACTCAACAAAAAATTCTCAAGTACACACACTGGCAGCGACACCATTTTGATTGTGATGTCATCAAAGATACTTTTTCCAATACTAAGTATGGATAGTCGTCAATCAGTATATAACCCCACTAATGGTTGGGATCGTTCCCAAAGGTAGTGGTACTGAGAAGATTTTAGCCAGGCACAAATCAAGTTATGCGACTCATAGATATGAAACATGCTAAAGAGGACATTTTTATAGAAAACTATGCACTTTACAAAGTTCAAGATTCATTACTTAGATTAGTGTAAAAGCATAAGATACAATTATAATCAACATATTGATCATCATTTCATAATGGAAACAAACCGTAAATACCCTCAAAGCATCCTTTTGCAATGTATGAATAAGACCCAATAATCCTACCCACACTAAGGAAAGCTTATTAAGTAATTGTAGTTCATAACTCAAATTCTAGTTCATATTATCACAGTGGTATTAGCAGCAACGACATAGATTATGAGAGTTTAATTATGGAATTTGGTGTCTACCTCACACTGAAAAGGGTTTTTCTTACTTGTCTAAGGTAAAATCAAACTCTTAGCTTAAGTGGATCCACTAGCTAAAGACCTATGTGGGCACTGATCGTAGGCCTATTTATATGCCTAGAAATCTAATAATGACCATATTTCTCCTACTTTGGTGATTACTCATGGATCATAGGACGAGCGATTTCTTGTTTTTCATTTTCTTTCATTTGTATTAGACTTTCGGATTTCTAATGGAAGGGTTGTGACCCTATTTGAGACTTCAAAAATTATAATAGATGGCTAAATGAGACAATGTCTAGACTTCATCTTTACTTTTATGAAAACTTCTTAAGCCTTGAAATGTGTTTTTCCTCTTTATAGTTCTTTACTTATATTTTGATATGCTAAGTGGCTTACATAGTGCCTTTTGAGGTGTTATGTGTCCTGCGTCTAGGGGGTACCCTTGGGTCGTCACAAACTTGGTAATTAGAGAAAAAGGTGTAGAATGATTCTAGGATGATGTCTCTTAATCCATGTCTAGTAGATTCTTATTCATGAGTGTGAAGCGTGCCATATATATGAATGAGAGGCTATAAGATGTTAGGAAATCTCACTTCTTTCATTACTCTTATGTCGTACCGTAGAGTTTAACTCTACAAGGTCTTCCTTCTAATCCTTCTCTTGTGTCTTCAAGAAATGAATACACAAAGGACTAAGGAAGAGGAGAATGTGAATCAAGGAGTTCCTCAAGGTAATCAAGCTCCTTCAGATAACCAAGCCCCGACTAATCCTCCAGCTATAACAGATGTAGAGGTTAGGTCGACCCTTGAAACATTGGCTCAAGCTATGACGGTCAAAGACTATAGAGATGTTGGGCCTCATGTGAACCCTAATGTGAATACCACGACTTCAACATTGAGGTATTTTACAAGAATGAACCCTCCTCTGTTCTTTGGTTCCAAAGTAGGGGAAGATCCTCAAGAATTTGTGGAAGAGGTTTACAAGATAATTGATGCCATGAGAGTGAATTCTGTAGAGAAAATGGAGCTATACGCTTACCAATTGAAGGGTTTGTACCAAGTATGGTATCCTTAATGGAAGAGGAATAGGCTGGTAGGAGTGGGCCTCATAGATTGGTAGGTGTGCAAGAAGGCATTGCTTGATAGGTTCTTTGCCTGAAAGATGAGAGAAGTTAATGTGGAGGAATTTATCATCCTTCGACGATGAGGTATGAGTGTTCAAAAATATTCTCTTAAATTTACCAAATTGTCTAGGTCTGCTCCGATAATAGTGGCGGAAAAGGGATGAGATGAGTAGATATGCGACGGGTGTATCCAAAGTGGAAAGAAACGAATGTTGTACGACAATGCTTCTTCATGACATGGATATATCACGTATTATGGTGTATTCCCAACAAATGAAGGACGAGAAACTCCAAGGCAACAATAGGGAGGTAAAAAGAGCTAGAACTGTTGATGGAAATTTCTCTAATGCTTAAGTCTAATGGACAAGGTCGACAAAGGTTTAATAAAATATTCTCCAACCAAGGATCCTCTAGTACTCCAAGGGTCAACAAGGTTAGAGTTTCCAACCCTAAACCTCAAGGAGGTAATAGTGGTGGTTCGTATGTTGCTAGGCCTAATTGTGCGAAATGTGGTAGAAACCATTGAAGCAAATACTTAGTTGGCTCGGATTGGTACCATGGGTGTGGAAAGAGTGGCCACACGATGAGATATTGTCCTATGTTCAAGGTCAAGGGGAGAAAAGATAAGAAATCTCCTCCAAGCGATTCCAACTCCAATTCTCAAAATCAAAACCACTTTTATGCCCTTCAATCCTGAGGTGACTAAGAGAGCTCCCCGGATATGGTGACCGGTATTTTTCAAGTCTTTTCTAATGTATATGCTTTTTTAGATCCTGGGGCCACTTTGACATTTGTTACACCTTTTTTGTCCATGAAGTTTGAAATACTCCTCGAAGTTTTAGTAGAGCCTTTTTCGGTTTCTACCCTGGTTGGTGACTCGGTAATGGGACTAAGAGTCTATTGATGTTGTCATATTTCTTTATTTCACAAAGTTACTTTGGTAGATTTGGTAGAGTTAAGCATGCTAGATTTTAATGTGCTTTTAGGTATGGATTGGTTGCATGCATGTTATGCATCTATAAATTGTAGGACCCAGGTAGTCAAGTTCTAATTCCCAAATGAGCCAATTTTAGAGTGGAAAGGGGGAAATTCTATCCCTAAAGGTCAATTTGTTTCTTGCCTCAAATCTTGGAAAATGATCTTAAAAAGGTGTATTTACCATATTTTTGGGTGATGGATGTTGAGTCTAATGCTTTTCTCTAGAGTCGGTCCCCGTAGAGAATGAATTTACGGAAGTGTCTTTTCCGATGACTTGCCCAACATTCTTGTCGAGCAGGAAATAGATTGTGGCATTGTTCTTTTGCTGGACATGCATCCTATATCCATTCCTCCTTATAGAATGGTTCCAACAAGTTGAAAGAGTTGAAGGAACAATTAAGGGATTTGCTAGAAAAAAAGGGTTTATTCTTTCGAGGATATCTCTTTCAGGTGCTTCATTGTTGTTTGTTAGGGAAAAAGATAAATCTCTTAGAATGTGCATTGATTATCGTCAATTGAACAAAGTGACCATTAAGAAGAAATATCCCATTCTGAGAATTGATGACTTGTTTAATTAACTTCAAGGGGCTAGCTATTTCTCCATAATTGATTTTGATTCGTGTTATCACCAACTAAGGGTGAGAGGGGTGATATTCCCAAGATGGCCATTAGGACCTGATATGGTCATTCTAAATTTTTTGTTATGTAATTTGGGTTGCCAATGCCCCGACAATATTTATGGATTTAATGAATAGGGTGTCTAGACAATACCTTGATATGCTTGTGATAGTGTTTATTGAGGATATCTTGATCTATTCAAGGAGTATGAATGAACATGTTGACCATTTGAGAATTGTATTGCAAGTTCTTAAGACCAAAAACTTTTTGTGAAGTTTAGCAAGTGCAAATTTTTGTTGAGGTCCGTAGCTTTCCTTGGTCAAATTCTTTGAGGAAAGGGTATTGAGGTAGATCCTAAGAAGACGGATGTGGTCAAGAGTTTGCCTATACCTCTATATCCTTCTGACTTTAGAAGCTTTTTGGGTTTGGCCGGTTAGTATAGGAGGTTATTGATGGTTTTTCCTCCATTTCTTCTCCATTGACAGCTTTGACTAAAAAAAGGGCTAAATTTGAGTGGTCGGAGGCTTGTGAGAAAAGCTTCCAAGAATTGAAAGATAGACTTATTTCTGCTCCGGTGTTGACCTTACCAGAGGGTACCGATGGTTTTGTTGTATATTTTGATGCCTCCAGAGTGGGTTGGGATGTGTGCTCATGCAACATGCTAAGGTAATTTCCTATGCTTCAAGGAAACTTAAGGTTCCTGAGAAGAATTATCCGACCCATGATCTTGGATTAGCAGCGATAGTATTTGCTTTGAAGATATGGAGACATTACTTGTATGGGGTCCATGTTGATGTTTTCAGCCATCACAAAAGTCTTCTCTATGTGTTTAGTAAAAAAGACTTGAATATCTAACAAAGAAAGTGGTTAGAACTTTGGAAGGATTATGACATTAGTGTTCTTTACCACCCTGACAAAACTAACGTTGTTGCAGATGAACTTAGTAGATTGTCCATGGGTAGTGTGGATCATGTAGAGGATGAAAAGAATGAATTGGTTCATGAGGTACATAGATTTTCCTGGTTAGGTGTCCAACTATTAGATTCTCCTAAGGATAATTTCATGATTCATAATGGCTCTGAATCGTCCTTTGTGGTAGATCTGAAGTCTAAACAAGGCATTAATCCTATATTAGTTGAGTTAGAAGAATCGGTATCAAGAATAATGTTGAGTCTTTGTCCCAAGGGGAGATGTGGTACTTAGGTACCATGGTCGAATATGTGTTCCGAATATGGATGGGTTACGAGAGCAAATTTTAGAAGAGGCTCATGATTCTAGATATTCTATTCATCCGGGATCCACGGGATGTACTGTGATCTATGGGAAGTCTATTGGTAGAATGATATCAAAAATGATATTGTGGAATTCGTAATGAAATATCCTAATTGTCAACAAGTTAAGGTTGAGCAGTTAAGGCCGGGAAGCTTTTTGCAATACATACCAATTCACACTTGGAAGTGGGAAGAGGTGAATATGGATTTTATCGTGGGTTTGCCTTATACTCGAAGGTAACATGATTCAATTTGGGCCATTGTTTATAGGATGAGAAAAATAGCTCATTTTATTCCCGTTAAGTTATCTCATTTGGTGGAAGACTATGCCACGTTGTATATAAGGGAGACAGTGAAGTTGAATGGAGTTCCTCTACCTATCATTTTGGATCGGGGTACCCAATTTACATCTCACATTTGAAAGTTATTCCAAAAATGGCTTGGTAATAAGGTGAAGCTTAGCACTTCTTTCCACCTTCAAATGGATGGTAAAGCAGAACACATTACTCAAACTTCAGAGGACATGTTGAGGGTGTGTGTCATAGATTTTAAAGGTAATTGGGATGAACAGTTTCCATTAATAGAGTTTGCCTACAATATTAGTCACAACTCAAGTATCGATATGTCTCCTTTTGTAGCTTCATATTGTAGGAGATGTAGGTCTTCGTTTGGTTGGTTCGAGGTAGGTGATATTGATCTTATTGGTCCCGAGTTGGTTTATGAAGCTATTGAGAAAGTCTCTCTCATAGGGAGAGGTTGAGGAAGACTCAAACTAGGCAAAAGTCTTATGTTGATTCGAGGAGAAGGGACCTAGAACTTGAAGTTGGTGATAGGGTCTATTTGAAAATCTCTCCTATGAAGGGTGTTATGAGATTCGGCAAAAAGAGGAAACTTAGTCCCCGGTATGTCGGCCCATATCAAATTTTGAAGCATATTGAGAAAGTTGCAAATGAGTTGGAATTGCTAAATGAGTTGGCCCCGGTTCACCCGGTATTTCATGTTCCTATGCTTAAAAAGTGTATTGTGGACCCGGTGTCTATTATTCCTCTAGAAGGGTTAGGAGATGATGAAACCCTTTCCTATGAAGAGGTTCCGATAGAGATCGTTGACCGACAATTCAAGAGATTGAGAAATAATGAAGTAGATCCCTTGAAGGTTTTATGGAGAAATCATTTAGTTGAGGGTTCTACTTGGGAAGTCGAGGCCGATATGAAGTCCCGATATCCTCATCTCTTTCCTTCTACTTCTAATCATGCTTGAGGTAAGTAGTACTCTTGAGTTTTAGTGTTTTGGCGTTCATGTGTCTTATATGAGTTTTTCCATGATTTCCTTATGTTATGCATGTTTGTCATGATCGGAATCTAGACCCAGACGAGACCAGCGTCGTTGACCTCTCAGAGGTCGCAGACAAGCCTGCATATATCTTCCTTACTTCATCTAGGTTAATTTTTTTTGCGGAAAATTTGAAACTTTTTGTTTCTTAACATACATGTATACATACTACTTAACATCATAGGCGTTCACAAATCAACTATCTAATAAAGAGATAATCAAATGAAAGAATTAGTTCATAATTTTAGTAAACATATTTTTTCCAAAACGGCACCAATACAAAGTCTGAACAAAAGTGGAAAGAAAATACTGATGGAACATGCTCCACTAGCTATAGCCTACATCTAAGCTAGATAATAATGGTATACATCCTCGAAAGCATGAGGGCCTACAAAGTCCGATGAAAGCTCCACGTCCGAATAGCTGCAGCGTCAACCTGTAAGCTCTAGCGTCCACCTGTGCCTGCACCTAAAGTTGTAGAATTGTATGGGATTAGTACACACTTGTACTAAGTATGGGTATATGCAAGCACACACCAAGGACATGCATGAGTAAGAACAACTCTTTCCTAACAACATGATTATGGAAAGTCAAGTCAGTGGATTTACCAAAATGGGATTAGGAAAGTTAGTGAGCTTTCCAAATTTGGATTAGGAAACTCATGCCATGAGAGTAACATGCATCATTAAACTTATTATATTGCACACTACGCATAACATCTTGCACATAGCACATAACATATTGCATATAGAACATAACATCTTTCATAACATTCATTCATATGACATGAGACCTTGGAATCATGGTCTTGACATTAAGACTTCCCCAAAATGAGGGCTCAACATTTGGGACCTCAACTAGGGAGACTTCTTTAGCAAACACAGAGTTTGCTTCATTCATTCATACGTACTTCACTTCATTTCATTCATAGGCTAGTGTGAACACTAGCTATACCTAGGATGTAGTTTAAGACTTTCATCGGGTTTGTTGTGAAATGATCAAGAATGACCTAGTGTCATTACTTAGGTCTAGCTCACCTCTTGATTATACTATCCTAACACCTTTGGTATCATTCATTTCATTGTGTACATCATTTGAGGTTGTCCTCATTCATTCATGGGGAACTTTAACTTTAACCGACATAAATAACGTGAGCATCATGAAATCCAGTGTCTCCCCCACACCAAAAAGAGGTGGAATCACCCCGGCCAAAGTGACCCAAAACATGCTAACGTACATGGGAATTGAACCACGCCAGATCCCTATATTGGCAGTATAGGTTTGAACACTAGGTGATATAAGGAGACCCATACCCGGCATTTCGGACGACCTTATCTCATGAGAGTTACGTGAACCTCCGCCCTTCCCGAAAGAAGGCATCACCGCACATAGCTAGTCTATCGATGCTCAGTATAAAGTTCCATTACATTCAACTCATACGTCATGGAAGTTGGCTTCTAGTATGAGGACATCATAGCTCAATAGATGATTTCTCATCTCATCATTAAGTATTAAGTGTATATTAATCTCAATACTTTCATTAGAGTGTTCATAGAGACTGGTCTCTTCATTAACTTTACACTCTCATAGGTGAGTACGTTTTGGTAACATTCACTTAAGCTCATTTGAGATTGCTCTCATCTTTTACATTAGTCTCTTATCATGTTGTCACCACATTCCTTATTTTTAGCACATTTGCTCTTCATAATTACTCACCCCTTATTACGTGAATGTTCATTTCATCATATGCCAATGCACTTGGCCATTTAGTGTGTTTCACACTCTTACTTAACCCTCCCAGGGTTTCATCATTTCATTGTTCATTTCATCATATGCCAACGTACATGGCCTTTTGTGTGTTTCACACTCTTACTTAACCCTTCTATGGTTTCGTCATTTCATTACATACATCTTAGGTTCACTTACTTTTAAACGTATGCTAGACTTATGGGTCTATAAATACAATCCCTGAGGCTTCATTCATAGTTCGTTTAAGTGATTCATATATTCCTAAGATTATGTAGTACAAGACTTATGCATCTTGTATATATGCCAAAATCTCATTTCGATCTAAGTAGGAAGCATTATTTTTGAACATTTAATTCACGTATGGTTTATGTATCAATACGGAATTCGGGCAAGGGAACCCGATTTCGAATCCCTTTACTTACATTTTTATTTATTTTGGTTTGATCCACACGACTTGGGGACCCAAGGACGAGCCCCAAAATCTTCATTTCATTTTTCCCTTGATTACTCCCTTTATTTTATTTCGGTTCATTGGACTGAGAGGATGTGGGATCGAACCCCCACAACCTCATTTTCTTTTTATTTCCTTCTCTTTAATTTCTCTCCTCTTGGCCGAGGGGGTGTGGGTTCGAACCCCCACAACCCCACTTTAATTTTTTCTCCTTAATTCCCTGGGTTTTGCCTAGAGGTCGTGAGTTCGATTCCCACACGCCTCAACCTTTTATTTTTTTCTTTTTATTCTTCCTTAAATATGATTGAGAGGTGGTGGGTTAGAATCCCGCTCCTCTCTTTTCTTATTTTTTTAATTTTCGGATCAAGGCATATGGGTTCGAATCCCACATGCCACATTCCCTTTTTCTCACATTATTTCAAATGATTTTTAACATGGTGAGGTCACGGGTTCGATTCTCAGTGGCCTCACTTATTTTAACTCATTTTTACATAGCATGATAATCCCCTTAGCTTGGACGAAACTCATCAACAAGATGCTGGAAATTATTACAGCCTAGTTTCTCACCTCTTTCACATTAAATGTTTAGACGTTTTAAGTAGTTTTTAGTGAGTTTTTTAGGTGCATTTTCATGAATTCATTTGACTATTAGTTTGCACTCAAATCAGCATATTTACATCACTTATGAACATTACGATTTAAGCAACTTTGTGCACATGAAATACAACCATAAACATGTCATTTTTCGAACTTGAATCCAAGAGTGTATATCACGGCTACACATTCCACACACATCATTTTTCACTTAATTTCGGACAACATGCTCAATATTCACATAATTCCGAACATACATACATAAACATAATAATCACGAAAACACATTACATCCCTAATTTCTACCAGCAAACATACCCAACCTATGATTCGATGGGAGCTAGTGACAAGGACATACCTAGTTTTTGGAATAGATTCGTCTGAACCTTAGGGGTCTCTTGGGAAAGGGACCAAGAGAGAAGAGAACCCATACCTTTTTGACTTTCTGCCCAAATAACTCCTCCAAACACACGTCCAAACCGAAAGCTTAACACCAAATTTGACGAAACACCTTCCCTTTTTGCCTAACATTTTTGATTAACTTGTTTGTGTATATTTTTCGTGTAACTTCTTCAAGTGTGAAGAAATTTTGTAATTTTTCTATTCTTGTAGTTGTTTAGGCAGAGAGAACGTGAATGAGAGAAAAGAGAATGATCCTGTGTTGAGAGATAGACATGAGTAAGGAGAGTTTTCTTAGGATTAGGAGTTTATTTTAGGACTTAGTCAAATAAGGTTTAGTTTAAATGGTAAAATCTGATTTCCCTTTTATTTAAAACCAAACAATAAATATTAATTAATTAAATTAATTACCAATTTAATTAAAAACAATTTAAATCACTGCTTCCACCTAGGTTCGAACCCGGGTGGAGCAAGACTTCAGTTCAAAGGCAAATTTTCGACCCTCTCTCCCCAAAATACCCCTCCACCTTATTAATGAAATAATTTATTACATATTTAGGGTAATTACGATACTGCCCTTAGCCTGAAAAAAATACCATTCTATCCCTAGACCCTCCAAACTTAAGATTTACCCTTTTTAAATCCGGTAAAGACTCATTCGGGTAAATCTTCATATTCGGGAGCCCTACATGGCTGGACCCAACCTTTCCTAACCCAAATAACTCCCCAAGTTAGTTGGCTTGGCTGTCACAAGGGTTCAGAGGTCTGGTTCTACGTGCATTAATCCATGTGAACCCGGTCTAATCGTAGGCCTTCTAGACACATTAAGCATTATTTAGCATAACCATTTTTAGGGTTGTTACATCATCCCCCCCTTAGGAACATTCGTCCCCAAATGACACTACTAACTACCTAGCGTAATGCCAGTTAGATCATAACATAAATATTATACACAATCAAGCAACAGCAACAAAGAATGGAGAGATAAGGAAACTTAAACTTAAGAGTAAGAAGTCTAACCTCAAGAGCTGAAAAGATGAGGGTAGCAGGATCTCACATCGGCCTCGGCCTCCCACGTAGCACCCTCAACAAGGTGATTCCTCCACAGTACCTTCAATGTGGCAATATCCTTGTTCCTCAGCCTCTTGACCTGTCTGTCTAAAATCTAAACAGGTACTTCCTCATAGGACAAATTTTCATCAACCCCCAAACCTTCAACAGGTAAAATTGATGATGGATCACCTAGGCACTTCTTTAACATAGAGACATGAAAGACTGGATGAACAGAAGCTAGCTCCGCAGGCAATGCCAACTCATAGGCCACCTCACCCACACGCTATAGGATCTCATATGGCCTAACATACCTCGGACTCAACTTCCCTTTCCTGCCAAACCTCATCACCCCGTTCATAGGTGATATCTTCAAATAGACTTGGTCACCAACATCAAACTCTAAGGGCCGTTTTCTGTCGTCTGCATAAGACTTCTGCCGACTGTAAGCAGTGGCCAACCTGTCCCTAATCACCCTGATCTTCTCTAAGGCCTCATGAATGATCTCTGGACCCAAGATGGATGACTCTCCAACCTCGAACCACCTAACTGGAGACCTAAATCTCCTACCATATAGTGCCTCAAACGGTGCCATCCCAATGCTGGAGTTATAGCTTTATTAAACGAGAACTCTATCAAAGGCAGATGGTTGTCCCAGCTACCCCTGAACTCAATCATACACGCCCTCAACATATCCTCCAATGTCTGAATGGTGCGCTCTGCCTACCCATCAGTCTGAGGATGAAAGGAAGTACTAAGATTCACCTGTGTGCCTAAGATCTTCTTGAAGGATCTCCAGAAATGTGAAGTGAATTGAGCTCCTCTATCTGAAATGATAGACAAAGGAATCCCATGCCATCTCACAATCTCATCAATGTAGAGTCTCACATAATCCTCGGCTCTGTAAGTAGACTTCACAGGGATAAAGTGGGCAGACTTAGTCATCCTATCCACAATAACCCATATGGATTCATGTTGTCTCATAGTCTTCGGAAGACCAACCACGAAGTCCATATTAATGGCTTCCCACTTCCACGTCGGAACCTCGATCATCAGAGTAAGACCGCCAGGCTTAAGATGTTCTGCCTTAACCTATTGAAATTTAGGACATTTGGCCTCATATTCTACAATATCCTTCTCCATGCCATCCCACCAATATATCTGCTTAAGATCATGATACATCTTGGTGGAACCTGGATGTAAGGAATATCTTGAATCATGGGCCTCTGAAATGATCCTGTTCCGCAAATCATCCACATCTGGTACACATAGCCTGTCCTGGTACCTAAGTAAGCCGTCATCTCCCAAGGCAAAAGATTCATTAATCTTAACCAACAATGAGTCCTCAGCTCCATCAACACAGAATCAAGATGCTGACCCTCATTGACTTTAACTATTAAGGATGATTCTGAACTAGGATGAAATGAAACACCCCCACTAGTAGATTGAACTAACCGCACACCCAGTCTGTCCAGTCTATGTATATTTTTCACCAACTTTTACTTCTCATCCTCAACGTGGGCTGTACTTCCCATGCTCATCCTACTCAAAGCATCAGCTACAACATTAGCCTTACCAGGATGGTAGTGGACATTCATGTCATAGTCCTTCAACAGCTCCAACCATGTCCGATTCAACTCTCTCTGTGTGAATACGTACTGGAGACTCTTGTGGTCTGTGAACACATCCACATGCACCCCTTACAAGTAGTGCCTCCACAACTTCAGTGCAAACACCACAGCTGCAAACTCCAGATCATGAGTGGGATAATTCTTTTCATGAACCTTGAGCTGTCTGGACGCATAAGCTATCACCTTACTACCCTGCATAAGAACACAACCCAAACGAACCCTAGATGCATTACAATACACAATGCAATTCTCACCACACTTAGGCAAAGTAAGCACCGGGGCCGAAGTGAGTCTATCCTTGCTCCTGGAAACTGATCTCACAAGCCTCCATCCATTCAAAATTGGCCTTCTTCTTAGTCAAAGTTGTCAGTGATGTAGCAATGAATGAAAAGCCCTCCACAAACCGGCGATAATAACCAGCCAATCCCAAGAAGCTACAAATATCTGTGGTAGTAAGAGGTTTTGTCCAGTTCTTAACAGCTTCAGTCTTCCTGGGGTCTACCTTTACACCTTTGTCGGACACAACATGACCCAGAAAGGTCACTGATCTAAGCCAGAATTCACACTTGCTGAATTTGGCATACAACTGATGTTGTCTAAGTACCTGCAAGGTTAGTCTCAACTGCTGTTTATGCTCTTCCTTGGTCTTAGAGTAGATGAGAATGTCATCAATGAATACTATGACGAATGAGTCAAGGTATTCACGGAAAACCCTGCTCATGAGATCCATAAATGCAGCAGGTGCATTCGTGAGACCAAATGACATAACTAGGAACTCATAATGACCATAACGGGTATGAAAGGCTGTCTTTGGGATAACTTCATCCCTAACCCTGAGCTGATGGTAACCTGAACGAAAATCAATCTTCGAGAAGAAACTAGACCATTGGAGTTTGTCGAACAAGTAATCTATTCTGGGAAGTGGATACTTATTCTTCATAGTGACTTTGTTGAGATGCCGATAATCGATACACATTCTAAGGGTTCCATCTTTCTTTTTCACAAACAACACTAGAGCGCCCCAAGGGGACTCGGCTGAATGAAACCCTTATCATTGAGATCTTTTAACTGCAACTTCAACTCTTTGAGTTCAGCTCGAGCCATTCTGTAAGGAGGAATTGAAATTGGTTTAGTATCGGGTTCTAAGTCGATACCAATGTCAATCTCTCGAGGGGGAGGAACTCCAGGCAAATCATCAGGAAATACATCTTGGAACTCATTCACTACAGGCACTGAGTCTATGGAAGGAATGTCATGATCTAAATCATTAACACTCACAAGATGACACAATAACCCCTTGGACATCATTTTATTGGTCTTAAAGTTTGAAATCAAGGGATTAGGACGACTCGAGTTGTACCCCTCCCAGACTAGCTCTTCCTCATTAGGGAAACAAAATTTTACAACCCTACTACGACAATCCATACAAGCATAACAACTATGAAGCCAGTCCATACCAAGAATAACATCAAAATCATGCATGGGTAACTCAACCAAGTCTGCACACATAGTCTTACCACATACAACTATTGGGAAATCTTTGTATACTCTTCAGTTCTTACATTCTCTCCTAAAGGCTTACTAACCACTATAGGATCATGCAGAACTTCAGGCAATATCTCAATAGTGAGAGCAAGCAAAGGAGTTACAAAGGAAAGCGTAGACCCTGGATCAAGTAAAGCATAAACAGAAGTTGAGAATACTTGCAGCATACGGTGACCACATCAGCGGACTTTTCCTGCTCCTCCCTGCCCTTAAGAGCGTAGAACCTGTTCCTCTTAGGAGGCTCGGCTACTGCTGCATCCTGTGAATTAGGCCTAGGCTGAGCATTACCTCCAGCCTAACCTCTTTTCTGTGGGCATTCCTTAACCATGTGCCCGCTCTTACGGCAACTGAAGCAGGCATTAGTGCCTTGTCTGCAGTCTCCACTATGAGCACGACCACACTTAGCACATTCCTTTCTGGGACGCTGCATCTCACCTCCATTGCCCTTCTTGGGCTCGAGTCTGCCTCATCTAGGTGTTGTACTCCTCTAAAAGTTAGAGGTCCCTGAACTTTGTTCCCCCTTTTTAAATCTGAGCTGCTCACGAATGCTAAAGTTGTTCCTGTTGCCCCCATTGCTAGGACCTGCCTGATCATGAGGCTTAGGCCTCCTAGCATCACAAACGCCTCTCTTCTTCCGGCTGTCCTCTACCTGCTGGACATGAACCATCAACCTGGAGAGGACCATGCTATCGTGGAGCATCGCATACCGACACTCCTCCAAATCTCCGTTGATTCCTGTGAGGAACCTGCTCATCTCATCCGTGCTGTTAGATACAAGGGAAGTAGCATACCTGGAAAGTTTAACAAACTTCAGGGAATACTCCCTGATTGTCATGGATCCCTAATTAAGGTTGATAAAATCCTCAACCTTGGCCTTCCTCATCTCTCTGGGAAAGAATCTCTCCATAAAGGCTGTCTTAAACAGATCCCAAGTGACCGGAACTCCGCTTGAAACTCGGCTATCTTCCCACATCTTGCACCAAGTCTGTGCAACATCCTTGAGTTGATAGGAAGACAACTCTACTTTCTGAGTATCTGTGGCCCCCATAGCCACCAAAATCTTATGCACCTCATCCACAAACTCCTGAGGATCCTCCGAAGTCTTAGACCCTGTGAAAATAGGAGGATTCATCCTCGTAAAGTCTCTCAACCTGGTCAGTCATGGCTTGAGCCTGCATAGTGATGGCCTGTGCCATCTAGGCCAGAGATGCCCTCACCTCAGCATCAGTCAGCCCAGCAGGGTTAACCGGCATAGCCACTCTTTCAGCTGGAGCCTGTGGTGAAACCTGATTGCCCCCACCAGTTGCTCCTCCTCTCCTTTGACCAATTGTTCTCCTAGTATTCATTCTCTGAAAACAAGAAGGATTGATGTTAGACACGCTCATAACACCAAGAAAATCAGGCATTAGGAAAGGCACGATGAGATCAGAAGAAGGGAAATTTTCCTACGCATCATGCAGTCTCTAATCCAGGATAGTGGTGCACTTCACAACCATGACTTAGAAACTACTCGATGTGGTTGATGTGAAATTATTATCTTCAAAATTTAACATAGGGCTCTGATACCAATTGTGTCACGACCGGAATCTAGACCCCAGACGAGACCGGCGTCGTTGACTTCTCAGAGGTCGCAGACAAGCCTGCGTACGTCTTCTATACTTCATCTAGGTTAATTTTTTTTGCGGAAAATTTGAAACTTTTTGTTTCTTAACATACATGTAAAAATACTACTTAGCATCATAGGCATTCTCAAATCAACCATCTAATAAAGCGATAATCAAATGAAAGAATCAGTTCATAATTTTATTAGACGTACTTTTGCCAAAACGACACCAATACAAACTCTGAAAAAAAGTGGAAAGAAAATATTGGTGGAACATGCTCCACTAGCTATAGCCAACACCTAATCTAGATAATAATGGTATACATCCTCGAAAGCATGAGGGGCTACAAAGTCCGGATGAAATCTCCACGTCCGAATAGCTGCAGCTTCAACCTGTAAGCTCTAGCGTCCACCTGTTCCTGCACCTAAAATTGTAGAATTGTATGGGATTAGTACACACTTGTACTAAGTATGGGTATATGCAAGCACACACCAAAGACATGCATGAGTAAGAACATCTCTTTCCTAACAACATGATTACGGAAAGTTAAGTCAGTGGACTTGCCAAAATGGGATTAGGAAAGTTAGTGAGTTTTCCAAATTTTGATTAGGAAAGTCATGCCATGAGAGTAACATGCATCATTATACTTATTATATTGCACACAACACATAACATCTTGCATATAGCACATAACATATTTCATATAGCATATAACATCTTTCATAACGTTCATTCATATGCCATGAGACCTTGGAATCATGGTCTTGACATTAAGACTTTCCCAAAATGAGGGATAAACATATGGGACCTCAACTTGGGACCCTTCTTTAGAAAACACAGAGTCTGCTTCATTCATTCATACGTACTTCACTTCATTTCGTTCATAGGCTAGTGCGAACACCAGCTGCACCTAGGATGTAGTTTAAGACTTTCATCGGGTTCGCTGTGCAATGATCAAGAATGACCTAGTGGCATTACTTAGGTCTAGCTCACCTCTTGATTACCCTATCCTAACACCTTTGGTATCATTCATTTCATTGTGTATATCATTTGAGGTTGGCCTCATTCATTCATGGGTAACTTTAACTTTAAATGACAAAGATCATGTGAGCATCAAGATATCCGTGTCTCCCCCACACTGAAAAGAAGTGGAATCACCGGCCAAAGTGACCCAAAACACGCTAGCGTACATGGGAATTAAACCCCGCCAGATCCCTATATTGGCAGTATAGGTTCGAACACTAGGAGATATAAGGAGACCCATACCCGGCATTGCCAGACAGCCTCATCTCATGAGAGTTACGTGAACCTCCGCCCTTCCCCAAAGATGGCATCACCACTCATAGCTAGTCTATCGGTGCTAAGTATAAAGTTCCATTACATTCAACTGATACGTCATGGAAGTTAGCTTCTAGTATGAGGACATCATAGCTCAATAGATGATTTCTCATCTCATCATTATTATTAAGTGTATATTAATCTCAATACTTTCATTAGAGTGTTAATAGAGACTGGTCTCTTCATTAACTTTACACTCTCATAGGTGAGTACGTTTTGGTTACATTTACTTAGGCTCATTTGAGATTGCTCTCATCTTTATATTAGCCTCTTATCATGTTGCCACCACATTCCTTAACTTTAGCACATTTTTTTTTCATAATTACTCACCCCTTATTAAGTGAATGTTCATTTCATCATATGCCAATGCACTTGTCCATTTAGTGTGTTTCATACTCTTACTTAACCCTCCCAGGGTTTTATCATTTCATTTTTGATTTCATCATATGCCAACGTACTTGGCCGTTTGGTGTGTTTCACACTCTTACTTAACCTTTCTAGGGTTGCATCATTTCATTACATACATCTTAGGTTCACTTACTTTGAAACGTATGCTAGACTTATGGGTATATACATACAAGCCCTGAAGCTTCATTCATAGTTCGTTTAAGTGATTCATATCTTCCTAAGATTATGTGGTACAAGACTTATGCATCTTGTATATATGCCAAGATCTCGGTTTCAATCTGTAATATTTCAGAAAATCATATGTCTAATGAAGAGCCAGTATGCCCTTAGGATAGCCTATTAGGGGTACATAAGCACCCCAATGCCCATTATTGAGAAATATTGCGCATAGTATAGAAAAATTGGCTAAGGGATATTAGCCAATTTTCTATATACGAATAAAAAATATACTTTTTGGGTTGTCATACCCCTATACAAGATTGATGTTCAATAAATGTACCTGCAATGAAGACCCTAAGCTAAAAGAAAATCCATTATGAATAGTTTCACACAAAGTACTAGGCATCCAAGTGTCAAGCCTAGTACCATTCCACATGACCATTTAAAATGATCACGTAAATTAAGAGTACCCAAGGACATAGTGAGGGTCATTGGGACAATAAGTAAACATTTCCAAATGAACCATAAATAATATTTATTTAGGAAAGTGCAACCAACCCATGTGCAAGAACATGTGGAAGACATGTGAATAAGCTGCCAAAGGAGGGGACCACCCTAACCGAATTTAGGGGGAAAACGTGCACAAGGGATCACTCCATGTGGGGCGTAACCTCCCTACCAATTCTAGACTCTAACCTACGGCCCTAAATAACTAAATAACCTAGGACTAACCTAATTGGACCCATTAGTACACCCGACAACCTAGGACCAAAACCGGGTTGACACTAACCTAGTACTAGTTAAAGAGACAACCTAGTACCTAACCTAGGATGGTCCAAAAGGTTAGTTATGGTACTATCAACTAAGGGGTACTTTAGTAATTCCCCTAGGTTACCTAATTAATTTATTTAGAAAATTAATAAATTAATTTAAAATGGCTAAAACCAAAACTACAACAGAAATTTTCAGATTTTGGTTAAGACAAGAAAGGGACAACCTAGTACCTAACCTAGGATGGTCCAAAGAGTTAGTTAAGGTCCTAAGAACTTAGGGATACTTTAGTAAGTACCCTAGGCTAATTAATTAATTAATTTAGCAGATTAATTAATTAATTTAAAGGTTCAAAACCGAAATCACAAAAAAGTTTCAAGATTTCGGTTGAGACAAGAAAAAGACAACCAAGTATTTAACCTAGGATAGTCCAAAAGATTAGTTATAGTTATAACGACTTAAGGGTACTTTAGTAATTACCCTAAGTTAATTAATTAATTACATTATCCATTTAATTAATTAAATTAAAGGGGTCAAATTGAAATTCTTATGCTAACCTAGTATAATGCAAGAAACATCCTAGTACTTAACCTAGGATGGTCCTAAAGGGTTGATTATGGTTCCAATGACTTAGGGGTACTTTAGTACTTAACCTAGGTCCCTAAATTAATTAAATTAAATATTTAATTAATTAATGTAAAGTAAAAATGTTGACCTAAACCATAGTCAACACCAAAATTTCAGATTTTAGGTCAAGTCAACATTCTCCTATGTTTAGTCAACTTAGGAGGGGTTTTTTGGTAATTAGTTGATTAATATATTTAATTAACTTATTAAAACCTAAGTTTAATAAGTCAAGATAAGTTTCTAAACCTAAAAACCACGTTCAAACTCAAACAAATACACAACTAAAACCATAAAACAAGCGTGAGGAAAACCAGTGAACAAAACACACACACAAAAAAAAAATTTCTTAGACGATTTTCAAGGTTTCTTCAAGGTTCGTTCAAGGTGGTCTTTGTATATTAAGTTATACTTAAGGTATGGGTTTCTCTCCTGGACTTCTTTCTACAAGAGAACTTTCTTTCGAACGATTCAAAGATCTTGAAAACTAGGGTTGTTTCCCGTCGTTCTTGTCAAACTCCTTTCCCTAGTATCCTTGTTACAATTTCAATGTTGAATAGGTTAGAAATCATGTTGTTGGTATGTGGTGCTGGCTGTTCTTAACATGTATAGTTCTTGAATGATGAGTATCGAATGAACTTATGAACTTGTAATTGCGTAAAGTTAATCTTATCATGATAATTAAAGATCGATAATATGCTAAGTTAAGTCTGTGATGTGTTAAGTGAATATGTGTCTTTGGCTGAATGTTGACTTGTTGTTGGTGTGATGTTATGAAGATGTTAAAGCCATCAAATGTTAATATAATGCTGTCCAATATGTTCTTAAAACGTTACACTAAAATCCATAAACTAAGAATTGGCTCAAAGACATCTATGAAATCATATCTTGAATAAATTGGCTATCTGGTTCCAATAAAGTTGGCTAACTCTATATGGTCAAAATGAATATATGCTAATGGATAGGAACTTATGTAAATGATTAAAATATTGGCTAAGAGTTCATTCATATGGCAATTTAAATATGAACATACAGAAAAATTGGCTTATGCCAAAAAGAATGAATTCGCTAGTCCAACATCCCAAATCTTGAGCCAATACTAATCATATGCCAATTCTTGTGTAGTAAGAGTATCAAATGTATATTAAGAACTTCTAAAGTAATATCAATGAATCCATAACCAAGGTCATGACATTCATTGGGACAACTCCCAACATGCTCCACAAGAATGAACTATGAACACATGAAACTCATTGAATGAAGTGCTCATCGTCCATAAACGGTGATATGAAGCTACTACACTAAAGGAAGTAAGTAAAATGAGTTATAACATATATTAAGGGGTCTAAATTAAGTATGTGACAAGATTGGGGTGTTAAAGGAAGTGAGACAAGTCCTACTTACACCAAAGCTAATTTTTAAAAGAATACTCACGAATGAAGGTGTTAGAATGTGTGAAACTAGTCTCATTAACACCTAAGGATGATATGCAAGGACAATTCACATTCATCAATGTAAATTAAGGATGATATGAAAGAACAATTCACATTTCATCAATGTAAAGCAATGATGACCAGTCATCAATAAAGTAAGTAGATTTCAATCTAGAAGTAAGCCTCCATAATGCTTGAGTAAACACTAAAAGATGATAAAATGAACATTCACGTAAAAGGGATGAGTAATTATGAAAAGCAAATGTGCTAATGCTAATGAATGTGGTGACAATATTCTAAGAGGCTAATGTGAAAGATGAGAGCAATCTCAAATGAGCCTAAGTAAATGTTACCAAAACGTACTCACCTATGAGAGTGTAAAGCTAATGAAGAGACCAGTCTCTATGTACACTCTAATGAAAGTATTGAGACTGATGTATACTTAATACTAATGATGAGATGAGAAATCATCTATTGAGATATGATGTCCTCATACTCGAAGCCAACTTCCACGACATATGAGTTTAATGAAATGGAACTTTATACTGAGCACCGATAGGCTAGCTATGAGCGGTGATGTCTTCTTTCGGGAAAGGCGGAGGTTCACGTAACTCTCATGAGATGAGACTGTCCGGCATGCCAGGTATGGGTCTCCTTATATCTCCTATTCTTCGAACCTATACTGCCAATATAGGGATCTGGCGGAGTTCAATTCCCATGTACGCTAGCATGTTTTGGGTCACTTTGGCTGGTGATTCCACCTCTTTTCGGTGTGGGGTAGACACTGGATTTCATGATGCTCACATGATATATGTCGGTTAAGGTTGGAGTTCCTCAAAGTATGAAAAATAATGAAATGAACGATACCAAAGGTGTTTGTGCAAGACAATCAGGAGGTGAAATCAGATTCAAGTAATGACATTAGGTCATTCTTGGTCAGTGCACTTCATGATCCCGATGAGTCTTAAACTTCATCCTAGGTATAGCTGGTGTTTACATCAGCCTACGAATGAATGAAATGAATAATGTGAAGTACGAATGAACGAATGAAGCATACTCTGTGTTTGCTAAAGAAGGCCCTCGGATTTAGGTCCCATATGTTGGGCCCTCACTTGAGATGTCTTATGCTACATCAACGATTCCAAAGTCACGTGTATATGAAATGTATTATATATAAAACATGAAGTAATGAAATCAATGGCATGATCAATAGAGAATTGCTTATGAAAGGTAATGAATATATAGTGTAAAGAATGACTCACTATAATGTAGGGAAATCATTCCTTAGTCCTTGGATTACTTACATCGATTCATTGTGGGTATAGGACTACAATGTATTATTGCACTTGTAAGTAAAACATAGGACCAAAAGAAATATTGAACTACACAACAAGAAGAAGAAAAAGACTGAAAAATAATCTAAGTGTACGAAGAGGAGCTCTCGTCCTAAGAGGATCAAAATCTCAAATCTTCGCCCGAGTTGTTCTAAAATTATGTGGATGATACTAATGTTTTATCATCATATAGAAAATGAGTTGTTTGCTTTGAATGCATTAAAATACATCATATTCATACCACAAATTCACATCTAACGATTTAGGAAAGTCTAGTCACTAGGCTTTCCAGAAATAGCATGTTGTTTAGGAAGAACTTTCTTTGATCATGTATAGCCCTATGTGTATGTGTGCATACACCCATACTTAGTACAAGTGGTGTACTAACCCTACTATTTACTATTTTATAGATGCAGGTTAAGGGATAGATTGACGACTCTTGCAACGGTTTGGACATCAGCGTTTCTCGAGACTATTTGGTAGGTCCTCTTGATTTCGAGGATGCTACAATTTTAGTCTAGCCTTAGTTTTAGACATAGCTAGTGGATGTTGTCCCTAGCGTTTCTTTTATACATTTATTTGAAGCTTTGTAATAAGGCCATTTTGGCAAACTACTATGATATGTTATTCTTTAATTTGAATTGATTCTGCAATTGTTAGATGGTTATTTCTTTATGTTGAGCTTAGTATATGATGTATTCATGAAATAACTGTATGAAGTCTATGTATAATTCATACGTTTAAAAGTTTTAAATTTTCCGCTAAAATTAGCCATATGAATGTGATGAATGCAAGATGAGGCTTGTCTACGACCTCTGAGAGGTCAACGACGCCGGTTGCGATTCGAATTCCAGAATCCAGGTTGAGACATGATCTAAGTAGGCAGCATTATTTTTGAACATTTAATTCACGTATGGCTTATGTATCAATACGGAATTTGGGAAAGGGAACCCGATTTCAAATCTCTTGGACAACACTTACATTTTTATTTATTTTGGTTTGATCCACACGGCTTGGGGACCCAAGGTCGAGCCCCAAAATCTTCATTTCGTTTTTCCCTTGATTACTCCCTTTATTTTATTTCGGTTCATTGGGACTGAGAGGATGTGGGATCGAACCCCCACAACCTCATTTTGTTTTTATTTCCTTCTCTTTAATTTCTCTCCTCTTGGCCGAGGGGGTGTGGGTTCGAACCCCCACAACCCCACTTTAATTTTTTTCTCCTTAATTTCCCTGGGTTCTTCCTACAGGTCGTGGGTTCGATTCCCACACACCTCAACCTTTTATTTTTTCTTTTTATTCCTCCTTAAATCTGATTGAGAGGTGGTGGGTTCGAATCCCACTCCTCTCATTTATTATTTTTTTATTCATTTTCGGATCAAGGCACATGGGTACGAATCCCACATGCCACATTCCCTTTTTCTCATATTATTTCAATGATTTTTAACATGGTGAGATCAGGGGTTCGATTCCCAGTGGCCTCACATATTTTAATTCATTTTTACATAGCATGATAATCCCCTTATCTTGGCCGAAACTCATCAACAAGATGCTGGAAATTTTTACAGCCTAGTTTCTCACCTCTTTCACATTAAATGTTTAGACGTTTTAAGTAGTTTTTAGTGAGTTCTTTATGTGCATTTTCATGGATTCATTTGACTATTAGTTTGCACTCAAATCATCATCTTTACATCACTTATGAACATCACGATTTAAGCATGTTTGTGCACATGAAATACAACCATAAACATGTCATTTTTCGAACTTGAATCCAAGAGTGTATATCACGGCTACACATTGCACACACATCATTTTTCACTTAATTTCCGACAACATGCTCAATATTCACATAATTCCGAACATACATACATAAACATAATCATCACGAAAACACATTACATCCCTAATCTCTACCAGGAAACATACCCAACCTATGATTCGATGGGAGCTAGTGACAAGGACATGAAACGGGGAACAACCCTAGTTTTTGGAATAGATTCGTCTGAACCTTAGGGGTCTCTTGGGAAAGGGACCAAGAGAGAAGAGAACCCATACCTTTTTGACGTTCAAACCTCGACTTGCTGCCCATAGAACTCCTCCAAACACAAGTCCGAACCGAAAGCTTAACACCAAATTTGACGGAACACCTTCCCTTTTTGCCTAACATTTTTTATTAACTTATTTGTGTATATTTTTCGTGTAACTTCTTCAAGTGTGAAGAACTTTTGTAATTTTTCTATTCTTGTAGTTGTTTAGGCAGAGAGAACGTGAATGAGAGAAGAGAGAATGATCGTGTGTTGAGAGATAGACGTGAGTAAGGAGAGTTTTCTTAGGATTAGGAGTTTATTTTAGGACTTAGTCAAATAAGGTTTAGTTAAATGATAAAATCTGATTTCCCTTTTATTTTAAATCAACCAATAAATATAATTAATTAAATTAATTACCAATTTAAAGAAAAATAATTTAAATCATTGCTTCCACCTAGGTTCGAACCCGGGTGGAGCAAGACTTCACTTCAAAGGCAAATTTTCGGCCCTCTCTCCCCAAAATACCCCTCCACCTTATTAATGAAATGATTTATTACATATTTAGGGTAATTACGATACTACCATTAGCCTGAAAAAGACCATTCTACCCCTAGACCCTCCAAACATAAGATTTACCCTTTTAAATCCGGTAAAGACTTATTCGGGTAAATCTTCATATTCGGGAGCCCAACATGGCTGGACCCAACCTTTCCTAGACCAAATAACTCCCCAAGTTAGTTGGCTTGGCTGTCACAAGGGTTCAGAGGTCTGGTTCTACGCACATCAATCCGTGTGAACCCGGTCTAATCGTAGGCATTCTAGACACATTAAGCATTATTTAGCATAGCCATTTTTAGGGTTGTTACAATATTCTTGATGAAATTCATGTTTAGTAAGAAAATGAGTTTTCATGATTAATGTTCCTCATGTTGTTGTGCATTTAGTATGAGTTGACTTTTTGACTTCATGAGATGTGTTGATGAACATGCTTTATTATGATTTTGAGAGTATTGGCATATTGGCGCCATGATGCTGTGTTGAGCATTATTTTAGTTTGAGAAAGTAGTTCCTCATATGAATATGAGAAATTGTGTGTTTAATGCATATTGAGTTGTTAGATGTAGTTCCTGCTACTCCCTTGTATCGCATTGATTATGTTTTGAGATGAAGTTGATGTTTCCTGCATGTTGGGCCTCTTGGATTGAGTCTTAAATTCCATAAGGGTCTAGATCACCATTCGAGGAGAAATGCTCCTAAGGGGGAGATAATGTAATATTCCACAAACCATTAGCCCAAACTAGAGACTAACGTAAGGGTTAGAGTCGTAAATAACTCTCGGTATCTAAAATGAATGTTTTTGGGTTAATACGTCTAGGTACGACCCCCTAAAGACCAACCATGGGTCCTTGAGGAGGACCCTTCAAAGAGTGGAAAAAATAGAACCTGGGTAGTCCACCCACGAGGGGAAACCGCGACCAGTAGGTGGACCCACACCTCATGGGTCATGGGCATTGGTCAAGCCCCCCCAAAAATAGGCTGCAGATCACCAGACCAGAGTTGACCAGCATGGTCCGTGGTCCCACCTACGGGCCGTGGGTTCTGGGTCGTAGGTCACCCCTGAAACTGCCATTTGGAAGCTAAGTCTAGGGGTATTTTGGGGATTTTCTTTTTAATAAATGGTTATGTGGTGTCACTTTAAGACTATTTAAAAACCTATATAAGTATTTTTCCCACATAAACTAACCCATCTAAGATCATAATTTCAAAATCCCAAAATCAAAACAAAACCCTCTCCAAAATCTTCTCTAAAGAAGAAGAAGAAGAAGAAGAAGAAGAAGAAGAAGGCTTTAATTTTTTGGATTTCTTCACCTAAGGTATTGTAGTCTCTTATTCATGGATAGATTTCATCCATGAAGTCCTCAGACTCTCAACTTCAAAGTAGAAAACTCTCGGAAAGCTAGGGTTTTCACTCCAATTCATGGATTCTTTCTAAAGACGTTTTTAATGATTTAATTATCATATATTATGTTTGAATTGTTGATTATTACAGTTAATTTCACATGGAACCCCCAAAACCCTAATTTATGATTTGTGATTTGGGTGAATTGTAGTAAGATGAATACTATGAAATTGTACTTGTAGATTATTTGAATCATGTTACCATCCATGTCTGATGTATTAATTCTAGATATGTTGGATGAATATGATCAATAGTCCTTGAAGGGAAAAGTATGAGAATTAGCTATGTGTGTGAGACTTGTGTATATGCATTTAGATTGTTTTGAGAATAAAGTAAATGCATTATGATCTAATAGTTGTGTTGATTGGATGATTATCCTCATGTACACTTAGGTATGCATATACTATAATGTGAAAGGTTTTTCATGTGTAGTGATTCTAAGGTTGGAAGACTAGTCTCACCTAATGAATCTAGGAGCTTTAGTATGAGTTATATGGATTGAGTGTCAAGAAAATCTTCCATACTTATCAACTTAGTCAAGAATTAACATGAACTCAATGGAAATTAATGCTTAGCATCAAGTGGATATGAATATGATATGATAATGTAGTTTGGCTTTCCAAATGGATTCCTTTTACACTAGTTGAGTACAGGTTGCCAAAGTAGTTATCTCATGAGATGAAACCTTCTACCTTAGTTGAGTTCAGGTTTCTAGAAGAAATCTCCTTATACCATAAATTGTGTGCTCACATAGGTGTTTAGCTAGTGGATCCATTTAAGGTAGGGAAATAGGACAACCCCTTTTCGGAGTGGGTACACACTGGATTACATGATTAAACTCTCATGGTCTATGTCGGTTAAAGCTAATCCCACTATGATAATATGAACTAGAATTTGAGTTATGAACTATAGTTACTCAATTTGCTTTCCTTAGTGTGGGTAGGATTATGGAATCTTATTCATACATTGCACAAGAATTCTTTGAGGCTATTTATGGTTTGTTTCCAATATAATATGATGATCTATGTCGAATATGCTTGTATCTTATGCTTTTACACTAAATTGCATATTTTCAATAAAAATATCCTTTTTAGCATGTTTCAAGGTTTTTATGCATAGATACCATACTTGGTGCATTTTTGTACTAACCCATATTTCTTCTAAATTTTTCCACAAAGTGTAGGTTCTAGTGGTTGAGGCGTTCTTCCTTTGATACAAGCTTGGATCAAATATTCTGATAGCTTGTGGCGAGTACTCATGGATACGAGGACGAGGGATATCTTGTTGTTCATTTTCTTTCATTTGTATTAGACATTCTGATTTTTATTGCAAGGGTTGTGACCCTATCTGATAGTTTGCTTGTAATATATGCTTAAATTAGACAATGCCTAGACTTCCACATTACTTTCATGATAACTTCTTAGACTTGAAATGTGTTGTTTACTCTTTATTATTCTTTACTTATGTGATGATATGATAAGTGGCTTACATAGTGCCTTTAGAGGTGTTATGTTCCATGTTAAGTCTAGGGGGCATCCTTCGGTCGTGAAAAAAGGTAAGATTATGGTTCTATCTTAGGAAAGTAGAGCAACCCATTTTGGTGTGGGAGCCACCGGATTTCATGTTTAGCTCAAATGGTCTCATGTCGGTTAAGACTTATTCCCACTACAATAATATGAACAAGAATATGAATTATGAACTATGGTTACTCAAAAAGCTTTTATATGAGGTTCCAAGATCTTAAAGGTAATAAATATGAATATAGGCCTAAAGAGATTTACTTAGCATGGATGATATTTACGAGTCGTATATATGCATTGCCCAAGTATACTTGAGCATATTTAGGCAGAGTTTCTCTTATGTTATGATTATGATTTATGTAATGACTATGCTTATGACTTATGTTGTTCCACTATCTTGATAATGATGTTCAAGTTTAGTAAATTGCATGCATTCATATAAAATGTCCCTTTTAGCATGCTTTCAATGTTTTTATGCATGACTATTATACTTAGTGCATTTTTATACTAATACCAACTTTTTCTACATTTTCCCCAAGTGTAGCGTCCGGTTCTCAAGGTGATCATCGTTCTGGCTAATTCTTAGATTTGCTTATGATTAAAATGACTCTATAAAATTAGTGGCCTAAAATAAAAATTTTAATAAAATACTTCAATATTATAATCTAATGTAAAATTTAAACTCATTAACTCAAATAATTATACCAACAATAGAAGTAGAAATCGTCTTTCCTTTCCTTCTTTAGTACGGAATAAAAATATAGAAAGCTCAACATTTGAATCCCATTTTGATCCTATATGGGAGAAGAGATTATCAAGAAAGCTAAATAATGGAAAGAATAATAATATGAAAGTGATAATAAATTACTCCATCTGTCTCAAATTACTTGTTCACTTTTGCATTTTGTACACCTATTAAGAATACAATTATGACATAGCGACTTTTTCCATTTACCCTTATTAATTATGATGTAGATTAATTAAAAATATAAGATTTTCAATAAGTTCTATCTTTTTTAAATTAATTAATTGAGGATATAATAGATTAAAAAAATATCCTTTCTTGATTTGTCAAAAGAAACATACTTAATTGGTAACATTTATACGTGAACAATCTATTAACTCAAATAATTACACCAAAAACAGAATTTAAAAATTGTGTTTCCTTATGTTTTCGAATACGGAAAATTTTGATGCGGAAAAAAAATAGAGCAAACTCCCATTCTGATCATAAATGGGAGAGCTTCATTCCAAAATTTTACTATTCACATTCCTGAATTTCTCATGTGTAATGGAAAATAGTGATCAATTTTGCGAAGATTTTCTAATGTTATCTCTGTTTCCACCATTTTAGAAGACATTGTTGTTGATGCATATCCAATTACCTTTGCGAAGATTTTCTGATGTTATCTTTGTTTCCTCATCACTCTTCTTCTGTGACTACTGTTGATTTACCTTTGTGTATGCTTCACCAAGTTTCTCCTCCATCATCTGCAATGTCAAGTTGTACTACTGTTGATTTCTCTTCCATAGACGTCGAAAAGGACTATCATAATTCACCTTTTTTTACTCTCTTTACACAAGTTTCTGAAAACACTTCAAACCCCAATTCTTGTGTCTTTGCTTCATTAAGTCGGGAGTTTAATGCGTCGGGTAACTGTGCTCCTAAAAGATCATTGTTACAGGAATTAGGGGAAGAGAAATTTGTTCCCCTCAAGAAAATCAACCCTAAAAACGAATCAAATGGAGAGGAAGGTCATTGGATAACAAAGAAGCTAACTACAAATGATGTGAATGGAGCTTCAAGGTTATTACTATCTCGACAAGATGTGAATAATTATATATTACCCTTTATGAACAAGGAAGAACATAACATAATTTTTCACAATAGTGTAGAGTTGATGTTATGGTATTTGATATGGATACACAAATAAGCCTTATTTTGACACAAACTAATAGCTTTCACCTTGTCAAAGCATGGACAAAGGATTTTGTCAAAAGGAGGAATCCAAAAGAAGATGATGTGATCTCGATGCGTTAGGAGAAAACCAATTCATGATTTTGCTTTCGAGTTGACACGAGGAATCAACTAGATCTTTAAGATGTTTATTCTTTTTTCTTCATATTTTTTAATTTTTAGTTAGTTATATTGAGCTTTAGTTTGGTGGTCAATTTTGCAAGAATGGATTTAAAGCTTTTTATAATTGCTTCATTTATATAATCATTCTTTGTTCCGAATTGATCTTTACATCTTGTTTTGATGGTTGTTACTTATTATTTTCATAATGCATAGAGTTGTATTATATCATTTCCTATGGTTACTAAGTAAAACACAAACAATTTGTTAACTTAGTTTGTTCATTGGCAACAGTAAACCAATAGTTTTTGTGACCAAAACTAGAAATTTGCTAATAGGTGTGATTGTAATGTTAGTCTCAGTTGTGCTAACTTTGTAATTCCCAAAGGAATTTGCTGGTTCCATGACAATATTATCTTATAATAAAAATAAAATCAAATTTGGCCCTGACTGTTGATTATCAAGTTTGTACTTTAATTAAGACAACTTAATTAGTGGTATACTGCATTTTAGGTTGTGACAGTGGCGTTTGGGCTGATGTTAAAGATTGATTTTCTAACATGAGTTTTGAGCTATCTCGAGAAATTTTTTATGTATGCTTTGGTAGTGTTATTAAATAGTTTTCGACACCAAACTGAGTGTATGTTTGTTAGGAGCATTTTACATCTAATGAAGGTTTTCTGGTGCGCAAAGAATACATCTCAGGAATCATGTTACTGAAATTCAGCTCAATACATATTCAAACTCCATATAGAGAAGCCTGAATCTTAATAGCATTGTTAGTGCAAAAATAGATATCTTCAGCGATATGCTACCTTTTCTTTTTCAAAGTATGACAAAGTGTAATTTTTTATAGCATAGTTAGAACAATGAAATGATTTTCACTTCTCCATGAATTAATTTTTATTGATTTATATTCTCTACAATAACCTTATACTCATTTCATTTCATATTACTTCGGCGTCATATTAAAAATAGTTGTTTTAATTTATTTGTTCAATTTATGAAATCAAGACAACTTTTGTATATTTTTCTCTTTATACATTTAGTATTAAATTACAAAGAATGTAGTAGTAGAAAATTTAGAGCATGAGACATCATTAATGAGATTAATTTTATTAAAATACATATCTAACTAAATTTTATTAAAAGTGTCTTAAGTCAGTAGGTATCTAGTAATATAATATCACGACCCAAATCGAGTCATGAGTGGCACCCACACTTAACTTCCTAGGTGGGCTAACCAATGAATTCAGCCCCAACTTATATTTGTCATTCAACTTACAAAATACTAACCAAAATACATAAGCTTAAATCTTATTAGTGTAAGAAAGACAAATCCATTAAAGTCTATCATATGTCATTCCTAAAATCTGAAAGTCATCACATCAATGACATATAATCTTCAAATACTAAGTATAAGAGTATTAAAGAAATCAAAATAAATGAATAAAATAGTTTATGTTTCAAAACTAAGGATAACATGTCATGACCAGAGAATCCAAAACGAGCTTGAATGAATAGCTTACCCTGGAACCTGATGTGCTGGAGTCTGGCTAGAGCTGAGGGCAAGTCAAAGTCGTTGGTACACTCGCTACACTGCACAAAATAAAAACACAAGAGGAATCAGTACAGGGCAACACGTACTGAGTAGATATCACCGGCCGACCCAAAATAGTAACTCATATGCATAAATTAATAGTATGAAATCAACTATAGCACTTTGCAGGTGATAAGCAACAAACAACATAAACAAGTGATAAAAAAAATCAAGTACGTAATCAATCACACTATCAAGCACACACACGAGGACTCATGCCTCCACACCACGCTCAACTGGGAAATGGGTTCTTTTTGAGATTGAGTACATTCGGTTAATTAAATATGGTTCCATTAATACTACAGTGTCGGAATATGACACCCGATCCTGTAATACTGTGTTAGAAGGTGACACACTATCCAACAATATTGTTAATTTATCATTTATTATCACCACATTTTACTGCATTAACAATATTTCATCAAGCCTTCTTTATTAAAGAAATCACTTCAATGGAGAAGGTTTTAGATTATAAATTTCACCGTCTTAGGATTTCAGACCAATCACAAACTACACAACCACGCAATCAAGTACATAGAGAACTTCACAATATCATTCAATGCATATCAATCATTATTAAGAGTCTATGTATCATATAGAATAAATCATACCCGACCTCCACCGAAGAATTGAAGTCAAGCAAAGCAAATTCTCTAATTTTTTCCTTCCACCAATGCCTCAGAACGTTTTCGATCTATCAAGTTCACAAGTATACAAGTCTATAGACACTCATATTACTATATGTCTAGCCTAGACAAAAAATATTCACCCAAATCTGTAATCAATTTTCTAAATTTCAAGCCTAGGGTTAAGTTCTAATTTCTCAAAATACTCCCATACATATACTTTAATAGTAATAAATAAATATAGACCATCAAAAAATTTTAAAACCTCATTCAACATTATAAGCAAAAAAAGAAGAAGAAAGAATTGCCGAACCAGTGACTTTGAAAGTTAAAACTTATATAATCTGCACTATCCACAATTCCTCCAATTCCCTTCTTATGATGTTGATGACTTTGAGAGAAGATAATACAAAATTCAATCTAAAAAAGACATGAAAATTTACTGACAGAATGAGAAAATTAAAGGACTGATCAAAATTCAATTTTCCTACTAAGCATACCATTAAGATTTATCAATAATTATCTACAATGATTGGGAAATCATTGATTTTGTACAATTCGTATACCACTTTAATTGCTAAATAGGGATAATATATACCTATTTGGCCTTAAACACTCGAAGCACTTGTCGACCCTCTCTGCTAACCGGCTACCCAGGTGAGTCTTGTCACTTAATCTCTTTCCCAAAATTTATTATGTACCAATATTGCAAAATTTTATTAATTTTATTTCTAACTATGGGCCAAGTTATAAAGGAAATAATAAGTTATGGACTTAGCCCATTAACCACCAACTAACAAAAATTAATTATTTAATGTATATCCACCAACTAAGTAATCATAGTTACAAAACTCGTTCAAAATTACCATTTATCTTTAAGGGAAGAGTTGAAATAGTTCTAGTACTCAAAATGAACTAACGGGTTGTTACAATGAAATGGATAATAAACAACCTAATTGGGGTAAAATATGATGCCTCAATTATTTTTCATTAAGATTCAGACGTATCGATCTGAACATTAAGATGTGGTTTCTAGATCCGAACACTGGTTGACTAAAATTGTTTATTTTTAATATCTGAATATGCACATGATATTAAACATTATACTAATAAAATATTAGTTAAAAATTCATTTCAGTAAAAAAGTAATACTTTATGATAAAAAACAATATTTAAATATTTACATTTGATAAATTAATTAAATTATATGATAAGCTAATAAAATTATCGTAACATGAATATTTTTAAGAATTCAACGTATAACATCTTTTCATAGTAAGAATCATTCAAACGATTAAATCTTGTTCCGGTTCAATTGGTCAAATGAGATAATTTAATAATTAACTAAATTCTAACATTCAACCATTATAAAACGTGTCAAATAATGAAAATATAAAACTCTCAATATTTCTTCTTCGTTACATTAGTTGGAGTGCAAGTTCTTCATGCATATTTCTTATTATCTGCGGAACTGCAAGGCACTAGGCATGTTCATGGCTAGGGTCAAAAAAAAACCAAACCGCAACCGAACCAAATCGGTTAAAAATTGATATTTGATTTTGTTTGGTTTTTAAATTTGAAAAATCGAAACTATTTGGTTTGATTTTGGTTTTACTAAAAATCAACCGCAAAAATAATGAAATCAAACCGATAAATTAGATATATAAATTTTGTAATTATTTATATATTATTCATAAATAAATTAAAAGTATTTGTTAAATTTTATTTAACTTAATTCTTTAATTTTACCATTTTCTCAAGCCCAACACTTTAGTCCAACTATAACAATCATAAGTCAAAGTCCATTTTAGCCTTTACCTACCGTACTTAACATAATATAGTTAGACTTTCTCTTAATTGAATTACTTTATTTGTGTAATGATAACTCTAATATTTCTTAATTGAACCGACGTTAACTTTTTTGTGGATTGTTCATGTACATGATTTTTGTGTCTATCGAAAAACATACGTCCTCAAAAAAATTATTACTTTCAAACCAATTAAACCAGAAAAGTTGAATCAAACTGAACCAAACCGAAGGTCATTCTTTTCGTTTTGTTTGGCTTGATTTTAAAAATTTAAAAATTGACTAGATTGGATTGATTTTGGTTTCAATCAATAACTGACCCAAACAAATCACGAGCACCCTAAATTATGACAATAAGAATGATATTGCATTATTTTTTTTTGTATGCTCTCTTTATGATTTTTCTTTATTTTATATTTAACATAAAAATTTTATGTCTCAAGTCTATAAATTATTTGGCTCAAAACAGTAATTAATGATTAGATGAAGGTCTTTACTAACTAAATATACATACCTTAGGTGTAGTGTTATAAATATAAGGAATATACTACAAATAATATAGAAAAAAAGATATGGGGAGGTAGTAGAATGTTGGATCATCTTGTTCAAATGTCTTGTCTCTGATGAAGGTCTTTTAAAATGGTGAATGGACAACCCTATTTATAGTTTGATAATCATTCCAAAAGTCACCATATTAAGTATAACAATAAGTAGATATATTCTTGTAATAAAAAAATTTATAAAACAAAGGGAATACACATAGATGATAAGTATAAGTTTATGGATAAACTTAATGGACAATTCACTTAGTTCAATGAATTTATAACACTCCCCCTTAGATGTCCATACCTAATGTGTCTCGTGAAAACCTTTCTAGGAAAAACCGGTGGAAAAAGGCCATTGATGGAAAAAGAGTACACACATCTCATAATATGCCTTGAGTACTGCCTTAATAGAAACCTTACCAGAAAAACCCAGTTGGGCTAAAAACATGGTTAAGGAAAAGAGTACAACACGTATTTGACTCCTCACATGAAAGTTTAACTTGACATCTCGGAGATGACTGATTAATAACGTTTCAAAGACACTTAAATTTAGTTATAAGTGTCAAATCGTTAATCAACATATACCTGAACTAAATGAGTTGGGGTCAAATCCCACGGGGAGTGGTACGTGTATAAGAGTCAATTAGGAAGTATGAACATGTTCAAATCAGTCATAGGAACAAAAATATAAAGTAAAAACGTCATTCAAATTAGGGTGTGGGGGATTGGTTTTGATTATCAGCTACAAACAGTGGTAGACAATAATACTTAACAAATAATGAGACGGGTTCTTGGAATGTGATTCGATTATAGGCTAATGTATACAAATGGGTAATTGAAACTATTAATAAATAGCTAGATATTAGTGAGTAAGCTAGGCTATAGAGGAGATAAATTTTCTTTCGAACAATTTGCCTAGAATAAAATTGATTTCTCTCGAACATCAACAAGCATGCAAAATGCGAGCAGCCCACACCTTATTCCATTCACTCTCTTGAGCTGAATGCGTGGGATTGGTTTTAGGATTCACTCTCTCGAGCTGAACCGAGGTCAAACCAATAGCCACTGACTATCAATCAAAAATCTTAGTTCAAAAACCTCTTTCTCGAGCAAGCCAAGAACACAAAGTTAGAACTGCATTTGCAACTACAATTTTTAAACTAAACAACAATTAATGATTAAAGTTACATCCAAATAGCATTTAAACTAACAATTAGCTATACCTATAAATTAAATCAGCCCATAATCCCATCATCACACCCCAAGAATTAGGGTTTTAGCTAGACATCATACAAAAGGTAGGAACTGTTATCAAATTGATCATCCATCAACAAGGTAAGAATAGATTCGTCCTTAAAATGCTCCAATTCGAAGAATCTGAAAGACTCACTTCCAATTTCTCAAAAGTAAAAAACTTCAATTCTTCAAAGCTTAGGAAAAAACTAGAGAACATGTGTCTCCCAATTCAAAACTCAAAAATAGATTATCTCAGATAGGATTCTGATTCTAAGCTAAATGTTCAAAAATATATTTGTTGTCGTCAAAAATATGTTGCGAAGAGTCACACCGTGAAGTAAGTTGAGCTCGCCGAACAACTCAGTTAGCCACCCTTTTGCCACTTTCATCACCCTTTTGTCTTGGTATTCAACATCCTCAAGGTTCTGTAACTTTGGGTGATCTAATAGTGCATAACAGAAATACTCGGTTATCCGTCGACTGTTCATTTCTCTCGCCGACTTGATTTCTTCTCTCAGGGCTTTACACACTGGAACTCTAGGCAGTTTGATTAGCCACTCGGCGACACACCGAGTTCTCTGGGCGATCTTCAGGCTCGCCCTTCTTCATTTCTTCAGCTTGTTTGTTCCTTTTTCCTGTTAGTATCCTTGATTTGTTCCTCAATATATAAACCTGAAGATCATTTACATAAGTTATTATCACAAAATAAGCATTTGAGGACACTAATTCTACATAAACAATGCTCTGAGTCCCAATCTTAGACTCATCAACAGCCCCAACTTAGATTTTTTCTTGTCCTTAAGTTAAACTCAAGTTTAGCAATTCAAAAAGGATGTCTCAAATAGTGCCAGACAGGACTCAAGCATAAATGCACATAACAAGACTCAACTTACTTATGCAAGGATAAATTATGCACACAAAGATTCATGTTGTGACTTACCATTATCAAAGACTCTCAAGTTCACAATACTTTTTTCAAATGCAAGTTCAAGTTCAACAAAGGTACTTAAATGCACTCACAATAAGAATGATTTCATATTCACTCACAATTTTTTTAACAAATTATAGCTCCGGAATCATATACAACTCTCACACTCGCAAAGAAGAACACAAGTGTGACTTCAACCATAGGTTTGCCCTTATTTTCAAATAAACAATCATTTCAGCTCAATCAATATCAACAAGGTCTTTTCAAGGCTTGTAACGGGGTTGAGTGTGAACGTATGGATTAGGCTCAGTGGATGTATCCTCATGATATGTGGTATGAACATCTTTTTTTTTCTTACTTTTATTCAGCATTGTCACTCATGCTCCAAATTCACCCCATTATTCACTTTCATGGGATACCGGACACATTTCTTTTGCAACTTTCACAACTTTGTCGTTCTTTTTCTTTTTCATTCTTCTTTTATTTTTCTCCCTTTTTGTATTGGGGGGTTCCATCTCTGCTAAAACCATGGATAAGTTATGAAGGGGTTCCATCTTTATCAAAACCATAGATAAGGGGGACTTCTTTGCACTTCTTGATTTACCTTCTCTTTTCACCACACCCCAACTTAGGCCTTTTATTCAAATACACTAAAATTCATGAGAATTATGGTGAATGAATAAAGAGTGGCTATAATTTCATCAAGTTTCTTTTGAGAAATGGATAATGCTCAAAAAGGGTTCAAGAAAAGTTTACCTACTCAGAAGGTTGGCCACAAAGAGGTATATTGTCAAATTGTTTCACTCTTCAAAATTGTTGCCTAAGATCATTTCAAGAGTTTGTAGCACTTAGTCAACCAAATCAACGGGGACTACATATTTTTGCTAGTGTGCAATGTTCATCACAAGAGACTCATTCAATAATCAACTAGTCACAACGAGATGCAAATAGTTCACACATTGTCAATGCAACTTCATTTGGCATAATTATAGTCGTGCATTCATTTTTATTCGATTAAGAGCACTATTAAAGTCATCAGTATTGCTCATGATCGATACTCAAATTTGCACATGAATAGCCACAATCAAACACAAAAGGTAGCCAACATTTTTTAGAATGGTCAAAAACATTTGCATTCATAATAAGGAGCTACAAGCTAAGACATCCAAAAAACAATATCAAAACACAATTTAAACATAAAACCCCAAATATATACACAGAATAGTCACAAGAGGTAGGTATGCAAATATCTCACCCTACCACGAACAAAAAGGCAGTTGTTCTCAAATGCACAAAACAATAAAAAATTAATAAAAATGATAGTGAGAGAGGTAAAGAAGGAACCTTTCTACATAGTCGTGTCATCTGTCGGGGCATCAGTGCTCAGTGTCACATCATCAATGGCCCACTAGAATCAGCCATGGTGGTGTCTCTCAATATAATATACATGGGTGAATCTATTGTAACCTCCTCGATCTCTGTAAGGCCCTCAAAGTAGCCTCTTATCGACACCAAGATGCTCCTCATTAATCTCAAGCTCAGACTCAACAACAACCACCTCATCAACTCAAACCTCATCTCCGATGGTAGGCGGAGGCACATCCATATCAATTGGCGTGTTGGGAATCTCCATAGTCCCAAAAATTATGGACATATTTGCGGACTTCAGCTGGTCTACGTCATTACTTAGCTCAGCTTACGGCCTTTAGGGTCATCACCTCATCAGTGGCCCTCTGGCCTCGCTCATACATCGTTATCCTTTCTGCAAAGGCATCAATAGACGCACTAAGAGGTGTCATAGCAGCAGTAAGGGCTCTCCCTATCATCCCAGAAACTGTGGCCTCAAGCCTGGAGGCACGCCTATCCTCCAAATAGACTAGCTACCCTATTTGTAGTAATACATCCTGGGTGAGTGGGGGTCGGGAAGAAGTAGCATACCTAGGAGGCATGGGACTTTTAGAGGGGCTAGGAGTCACAGAAGAAACAACAGTAGATATACTTGAAGGCCTACGGGCCGAAGTAGGTAAAACTACTTCTATAGGTAATGTATTAACAACCTCGGAGGAGTCCACTAGGGCTTCCGTTTTCTTCTCGGCCTCTTTTTCTAGACACTTATCCTTAATACGCGGAATGTCAGTACAAAATGTGGGAGTCACTTCCACACTCTTTTTTCGCATTTAAAGTTACTCGAGCTCTTATGAACAAGTTGGTGATCAGTACTGGAAAAGGGAGAGAGGTTTGCTGCTGTTTGGCCCTCGTGATCATTTCTTGGCCAAGGATCATACCCAAATTAATGCGCTTCCCTGAAATGATAGACCCAAGACGCCATTTTTGTGTGAAGGAATATAGATTCATTCTGAGATGGAATAATGGTGTTGCTCATGAAGCCAAACTAGTAACTCAGTGCCACATTGAAGTCCTTTTTCTAAATCGACACTCCAACCTCGACCCACTTAGGTTTGCAATCCAACAACAAAAGAGCCAACCATTCCTTCATAGTCTCAAGAGACTTGGTCTTGATCATATATTGGTAGTCATCAACAATATTGGCTGTGCATTCTACTACCCATTTATGTAATTGATGTCATACTTTACCTTCTTGCCCCTTAGCCTTTAGTCAGTTAATTGACCGAGGATGAGGAACCTGTGCACGTGGTGCATGGACCACATCCTAGTCTGATACATGAGGAGGAACAATGGCCTGGGGATTCCTTATCCTATATGGATTATTCAACCTTTTGGACCGCAACTCAACTCTCCTGGATAATATAGTTCATCATCCTCGGGCTAGAAAATGGTAGCTTAAGGAACCTGGTGCTCACCTCATCCTCAAAAGTAGTGAGGTGAGTGGCCTATATTCCATTACTTTTGGAGCTTACCTCTGGTAACGCACGAGAAGGTGCCTTGCCTTTATTTTTGCCCTTCCCACTTGTGGTAGGAGGTTTTGTTGCCTTTGCCTTGGATGTAGTTGCATCCTCATTTAAGGTAATTCCTTTGCCCTCTTGGAGGCCAGCATGTCTAGACATGTTGTTTTGGTATAGCCATATCTACAACACACCTTGGAAAATGTTAGAAACTGCTCAAGAAAAATGCAAGATTTAGGTTGGAGACAGACTTGCCAAACCGATCGGTGAGTCACTGAATCACTTTGGAGAGCCAGATTGGGCTTGCCAAATGGACTAGCTCCAAAATTTCCTAGAAAAATGGTATGTTGGTGATGCGAAGGGCCTCTTAACCAAATACAAATTAGGGCCAAAAATCACAAGGGGTTAGGGGCGCATGAAGAGAGATCAAAGAAGACTTTCGACGAGTCGCCAAGTGCATCAGAAAACTCAGGTTTCTCGTCAAAAGTTACAAAATCAAAATCAACTAAAGCATGAAATTAAAGGCGATCAAAAGGGATTTCAGCGAATCGTCGAGTGGTTTGGCGAGCTCGACCCAGCTCGCCAAACTACCCAATATGCGTATTCTCAACCCCAATATCCAAAATCAACCCCACATCCATCAAAAACAAAATAAAACCACACACATTCTCAATTAAGCCCAGACCTATTCCACCAAGGTACTTAGACTTCCCCCAGTTTGGCCAAAATTAGTCTTTTGACGATGTTAGCTCATAAAAATGACGTCAAACACTCCATCGTTGGGCTTCACATGTCATATAGCACAGTTTGGGTTACTCAGACTTCACTCAACTTGACTCAACAACAATTAAGAAAAACCCACAAGATTACGATCAATTTTAAAGCACGAAATTTGGGAAATCAACAATTTAAGAAAAATGTCAAAATTAAAATAGGCAGACAATCACACATTTATGATTATAGAGAGGACCATCACACATAAATAAGTTATTTAATAGTTTGGGGAATAGAAAAAAAACCTTTTATGCCAAATTACAATTTGAAATGCTACGCAACAAAGATTTCCAACTCCAAACACAAGAATGACCAACACAAAAGCAAGAAAATGCAAAAAATATAGGAAATTTGAAGTGTGGGTGTGATTGTATTGAAGTGAAGTTTGAAAGTTTAATCATTTGGCCTAAGAAAAACTGTCGAGTTCGCACCCTATAGGCGATGTTATTTTTCCTCGGTGACACGTCGAGAGGTTACTTACCTCACTGAGTTTGACAGGATCTCCAGTTGACTTGGGGGCCAAATGGCGAATAAAGATGATTTCACCGGCCTATTCGGTGATGTTCCAACTTATACATGGGCTCACTGAGTTAACTTTAACTTGATTACTAAGTCCAATGTCGTTCTAAGTCGAGCTTTCTGACCTCTTTGGCAAGTTACCAACTGGACATTTTGCTCGCCAATATGAACTTTTCAAACACATTCTACACTTCAACCTACACAAGCAACATAGGATTATTCCAAAAAAAAAAATTAAAGCAATAAAAACTTTTATTTCCTCACGACTAGTGCCTTATCTAACGTCGTAGCACAACGCAAGTCCCCACTCAAACTTCATTCTTGGGGTTTGTCATAGTATCACTCGGAAAACCCTTGTTGTGTCAGTATATAACCCAACTAGCTGAGTTGGCATCGAATCCCAAAGGAAGCAGTACGTATATAAGATTCGATTTGGAAGTATGAACATGTTCAAATCAGTCATAAAAATTTATTGAATAAAAAAAGCACCATTCAAATCAGGGTGTGACAGGAATGTCAAATGGGGGTTCTAGTTTTGATTATCAACTACAAACAATGTAAATAATAAAACTTAACAAATGATGAGATGGATTCTTGGGATGTGATTCGATTGCCGACTAATGTAGACAAATGGTAATTGCAACTATTAGTAAATAGCTAGATATTAGTGAGTAATCTAGGGCTAGAGAGGAGATTAACTTTCTCTCGCATAATTTACCTCAAATCCAGTTCATTTCTCTCAACCATCAACAAGCATGAAAAATATGAGCATCCCACACCTTAGTCTAGTAACTCTCTACAACTAAATGTGTGGGATTGTGTTTAGAATTCACTCTCTCGAGCTGAACCTAGGTCAACCCAATATCCACTCACCATCAATCAAAAAATGTAGTTCCAAAAGCTCTCTCTTGAGCAAGCCAAGAACACAAAGTTAGAACAAAATTTGCAACTACAATTCTCAAAATTAAACCATAATTAATGAGTAAACTCACTTCTAAATAGCATTTAAACTAACAATAAGCAATAAACTAAATCAACCCACAAACACATAATCACAGCCCAAGAATTGGGATTTTAGCTAGACATCGTAAAAAGGTAAGAGTTGTTACCAAATTGATTATCCATCAATTGATAAGAGTAGATTCATTCTTAAAATTCTCCAATTCAAAGAATCAGAAAGACTCAGTTCTAATTTCTCAAAAGTAAAAACTTCATTTCTTAAAAGCATAGAAAAAAAAACTAGAGAAAACCCTTCTCCCAGTTCAAAACTCAAAAATAAATTATCTCAGATAGGATTCAATTCTAAACTAAATGTTCAAAAATGTACTTACAGTCGCCAAAATTGTGCTACTAAGAGTCACTCGGTGAAGTAAGTCGGGCTTGCCAAACCGCTGGGTGAGCCGCCCTTCGACCACTTTCATCACACTTCTGTCTTGGTATTCAGCATCCTCAAGGTTCTGTAACTTTGGGAGGTCAATTACTACTTCATGAAACTACTCAGCGATCCACCGACTACTGTTTTATCCCTCAAACTTGTTTTATTCCTTCTTGGGTTGGCACACTGGAACTTTAGGAGGTCAGATTGGTCACTCGGCAACACGCCGAGTGCTCTTGGCGATTGTCAGGCTCTCTTTTCTTCATTTCTTCAGATTGTTTGTTCCTTTTTTCCTGTTAGTTCCTTGATTTTTTCCTCAATACATAAACTTGAAAATCAAGGATTTTACATGAGTTATTGGTACGAAATAATAAATTGAGTACAGTAATTCTATACAAACAAGGCTTTAAATTAGTCAAAATTTTAGACTCATCAATGACGCGTTCCAGTATTATATCTCAAATTCTAAAATGTTAATATTGACTATGCCTTCCTGAATAAATCTGTAAGAATATCACTTGAACAGATCTTTTGAACTTCTATCTCACTATTTTGTCAAAAATCATGTGTGAAGAAAAACTTTGGTGAAATGTAATTTATCATGTGTTATTTGATGTACCCTCCTTTCAATCGTGCTATACATGGATCATTATTTTCATACATGGTTGTGAAAATGCCCCTTTTCAAAAAATCACATAGTTCCTGGCATCTACATAATCAATAATCTATATGTGCACCCATTGCACTAACACATGATTATTTTCAATTATTTTCATGAGATCAGAATTGATCTTTCTTTATGTTAAAAAATCTCACAACTATCGGGATACTCAATGGAATTGCTTTAAAATCTTTTAAATCCTTCAAGAATTTTCATATTTAAAATCTTTTAAATCCTTCAAGAATTTTAATATAACCTTCATCGTCTATCCAAACATGACAATAATTTATTACACATATTCAAGCATTTCATATATTGTCAAACTTAAACAAGCCTCAGTGCATCCACCACGGGAGAATATATCGTCATTTAATAATGTCAAGAATCTTACAAAAACCCTTTCTCCAAGGCACAAGCCGTAGTTTATATCTTACGGTTATACTCATGTAATAATTTATTTGTATCCCATTAACACTATATCTTGATCCATGAACTATAAGTCCATAACATCATTTTTTAAAGTATACTTGAATTGTGCATTATATTTGGCCAATCATGTGTTTGTACACATTATATGACATATTTGAATTCAAGATCCTCGTCACATTTGTAACATTGAGCGCTATTTCATATTAAAGATACCATCGAAGGTATTTTGAACAATTCCAATATCGCATAACTTATCGATATCTCTTCATATTTCATCATTTCAAGTACTGGAACCTTTGTCAATGTCATATGAAGTGTTATGTCATCATGCTCCTTTTAAAAGCACTTGCCTCATTTTCATGATCATCTTGATTATTAGCTCCCTGCTTTCTTAAGAAGTTTTTCATTTGTAATAGATTGTTCTATCACGCTTCATGCATACCACGGACTTTGTTCCTTAAGGGCTTCTAATTGGAGAATTTGCAGCCAAATTGTAACATAGGGTTAACAAATTAATCTAGAAAGCATTATGCAAATGAATTATCTCTTGAACTTAGAATTATATTTTTATGAGGATCTAGATAATTCATCTCATAATTTTCAACTATTAATAATCTCTCCCCCTAATGTTAGAAAATCAAAAATTCACCCCAACCTCACTTGGCGATCCATCTTTGTGCATGGTGAAGTAACTAAATCAGATATTGCACATTAAATTTTAGATAAAAAATATTTGATTCATGACCCTGAACCAATTATGATGGGGAAATTGTGTTGGCTAGATGCATCGATGTATTGCTACATTTTAAATAAATCCATCTCATACCAAATCTTATTTGGGAATTTTGTTCTCATACTGATGATTTAGATATAATTAGAAGCATATAATTTCTCCTAAACAAACCAGCATTATCAATATAATTTCATATTTTGGAACTATGATCTTAATTTTACAATTCAAACAAACAACCTTACGAAAATCAATTCGTAAGTTGAAAGCACATATGACAATTGATCTTAGGTGTATTTATATGTCAAGGAACCTAACAACACCCGCATTTTGGCTAAGTTTGGAATGTAAGTTGTTAGTTGTGTCGAGTTTTTTTATTGTATATATGTTAACCAACATGATTAGTTGTGTAGGTAAGCTTGAATTAAAAGATGAGCACTAAAACAGTCTTTAGGAAGTGCGAAAGAATCCCACACGAAAAGCAGCAAAAAAGAAAAATTAAGAAATAAAGTCAAGGTAGATTTGTGTCATGTCCGTGTTGCGGATAGGAATTTGATTCTTGGGTGTGAATTAACAATTTAGGAAAGAATGATCCATGTCCTCATCTTGTCGAGGATAGGGAGTTTTAAATTTCTTTGCAAAATCTAATATGAGGCAAAACGGTCCATGTCAAGGCCATGTCGCGAAGGAGAGAAAATATCTTCAAACTGAAACTGATCAATCTTTACGCATCGCGCTACCACTTGCCAGTTTTGGTCCGTTTCGACTTTAGTTTAAATAGACTAATATTTTATTTTATTAAATATTCTTTTTCTGAATTTTAAATAACAAAGATTTTGAGAGCCATTTTATCCGTTTTAGGGTTCTTTCCTAAACTCTTCTACTTCTAATCTATTTGTGAAATTTAAACTTTGTTTGTCTAAAATTACAATTATGAGTAACTAATCTCTCTAGTTCTAGGTTTGTGGATATATGATGATTGTAACTAATTGAGTTTTTATGGATTGTCATTAATTATCATGTGAATCTCTATTATGTTATTGTTTTTCGTATTGCATGCATGATCACTATTGAGATAAATATATTATCTGAATTGTACTCAGGAAAGGAATGAGAGGATGGAACGTGAGACATGAGGAGCATGATTTTATTATAAGAATTAGAATTAATTTGTATTTTGCATAGGGATATACCTAGAAATCTTGCTTGGTCATTACACAAGAAGAAATTATAATGCTCGATACTTGGTCCAACCTATCCCTGCTCAACGATATAGTTAGGTTGCCATTTATTGTAGGCGATTAGAGTCAAGAGTCCATTATCATATATTTAAACCTGTGATCATTGATTCATAGTTGATGAATATCCGTTTGACAAGATAATATGCATGATTCCTGAATTAAGCTACAACCCTAGACCTTACCCAATCATTATTTGAAACCTTAGAAATTTAATCTCATTAATTTAGTTTTTGTTCAAAGTTTAGATTATTAAATTAAAAAAATCGTGTAATCTTTATAGCGCTTGTGTTTAATTTAATGTATTAGAAAAATCAACTCATTCTAATCGTAAGTCTCAGTGGGTACAAAACCCATCTCTTACTAAGAGCTACTTATATGTTTGAATGACCACATACACCTGCGTGTGCGATTTCGGCGCAACAAGTTTTTGGCGACGTGTCGAGACTTTGAAATTAAAACGCATATGATTTGTCTAATTTCTAAAGTTAAAAATAAAGTGTTGACAACTTGATCTTAGAAATTCATTTTGGAGGTTGTATTGAATTCTTTAACTATAAAATGATCAGGACTTGGTACAACCTCTAGATGAATTAAAAAGATTCTTTCATTACTGAAATAGGAAAAGATGAATTACTTACACAATACTTTTTGTTTCTAGTGAACCAACAACTCCTATAGCAAGTGTGGAGCCAGAAGAGCCTACACTAATGGCTGAGATGAAAGTAAGAGACGTGGTAATCTCACGTACCACCAATATGGCTTCATGCATTCAGAAACCTAAAGCTGGTGGAAGATTTGAACTGAAGCAAAGTATGGTGCAACTATTGCACATAAATGGAAAACTCACTGGTCTATCGCACGAGGATCCAATAGTCCATATCCAGAACTTTCTCGAGAATAGTGATACTTACACTCCAGCTAGAGTGAATTTAGATTACATGCAGATCATTTTATTCTCTATTGGGGGAAGCAAAAAAATGGTTAAATTATGATCCCGCTAAATCTATCACCTCATGTGACGATCTTCCATAAAAGTTCCTTATTAGATTTTTTGCATATGGGAAGCAACTAAGCTAAGGAGCGACATAATTATTTTCCGTCAGGAAGTAGAAGAGGACTTTTACAAGGCTTGGGACAGGTTTAAATCGATGTTGATGAGTTGTCCGCATCACCATCAAGAAAACGAGGTGTTGGTCGATACCTTCGTTAAAGGATTGGAGACTAACACCAAGATTTTACATGATTCAGCTGCAAGTGGACATGCTTTAGAGAAGACTTATGCTAAGTTATTCACCCTGATGAACAATATTTCACAAAGGAACCCCGAGTGGAAAGGAGGATAAGTAAAACTTATAATACAGAAAACTTACTCGAATGTTGGAGGTCGATGCAGCTACTGCCTTAACTGCACATATCGTTGCAATGCAAAATATGATGAACACTCACTTCAACAATCCATCACTCAGAAAACAACTAGCTCAGGTAATCATAGTGCAGAGGTATGTGGTACAAACCCATACTTTGTAAATTTTTTGTAGTACAAGTCAAGATTTTGTAAAACTTGTAGGGAATGCACAACTTGAACGAGGACATCAGATCTACGGGAACTCCTAGAATCCTAGTTGGAGGAATCATCCAAATTTTTCCTAGTGAGGCAATTATAATCAGGCCCAAAGCCAATATCAATATAGACCTTAGGGAAATGCACATGGGTATCAACAATAGGCCCAACGGGAGCAACCCACTAAGAAACCAAATAAAATGAGCATGGAGGAGATGTTGAAGAAGATAATAGCTCATCAAGCTCAATTAGCTGCTGGTGTTAGAAATAATCATCTTACTTCCCATAGAAATAAAAGAAATGTCGAATTTGTTAGCAAGGAGAGTGAACCTAAAGAGAGTGAGATTGTTCCACAAGAACAAAGTGTGCAACCAATAGTAAAGCCAGCTCCTCCATTCCCTCAAAAGATTAAAAACAGAAGGAGGACGAATGTTTTGATAAGTTTCTCTCTCTTTCACAAAAAATTCATATTAATCTTCCATTGGTAGATTTTTTGCAGGTATACCAGGTATGTGGAGTATGCGAAGGAGATCGTGGAGAAAAGTAGAGGTTGATGGAATATGAAACTGTAGCACTTACTGAAGAGTATAACTCTCAAATCCAGAATAAGTTACCCACCAAATTGAAAGATTCGGGTAGCTTTACGGTTTAGATCACTATGGGGAAGAGTATCCATGTGCGAGGATTGTGTGACCTAGGAGCTAGTATAAACTAGATTGACATCACCATTGTATAAAAATTTAGGGTTGGGTAGTCCTAAAACAACCACCATTTATCTTTCATTGGCAGATAGATCTGTTGCTAGACCAGAGAGTGGTGTAGAGAATGTCTTAGTGCAAGTGAGATCTTTAATATTCCCAATAGATTTTGTTGTACTGAATTTTGAGAGATATCATGAGGTTCAATTCATCTTAAAAAACCTTTATTGGCTACAGGGCGTGCTACGATATATTTAGTAGTTGGTCAACTTACTATGTGCGCACATGACAAAATGGAGATGTTTGATGTTTATAAGGCGCTGCAACTCCCAGCCGTGTATGAAGATTTGTCTGCAATAACGATGATAGATCTTGAAGTATAGGCCTATTATGTTGCATCCAAGGACCCGTTGAAGCATGTGTTAGTGGGAGAAGATATCTATGGTGTTCACTGAAGCACGGGAAATGGTACAGTTTTTGGATGTGTCAAGAGTGGGAACATCAAGAGATCACTAGAAGCCTTTGAAAAGGGTATTGGGTCCTCCACCTAAACCTTTCATTGAAAAAGCATCAAAGTTCGAGCTTAAAAAATTGCCATCTCACCTCAGGTATGCATTATTAGGTGAAGATAAGACCTTACCAGTTATTTTGTTTGCAACGTTATATGAATCACAGGTGGAAGCAACATTGAGTATATTGAAGAAGAAAAAAGTAGCTCTAGGCTGGAAAATGTCTAACATTTGCAAGATCAATCCTGCGTCGTGTATGCACAAGATTTACATGGAGGAAGGGCATAATCCGAGTACACAACATCAATAGAGACTGAATTCAGTGATCAAGGGTGTGGTATGAAAAGAGGTGATCGTGTAGTTAGATTTAGGGATTCTGTACCCCATCTATGACAGTAAATGGATGAGTTTGGGGTACCGTGTGTGCCCAAGAAGGGTGAAATAACGGTGATCACTAATGAAAAGAATGAATTAATATCTACAAAAGCAGTAACTGGTTAACGTATATGAATAGACTAGAGGAAGTGGAATGATGTCACCGGGAATAATCATTATCTGGTGCTATTCATTGATCAAATGTTGGATAGACTAGCAGGGAAAGAATATTACAACTTCCTAGATGGCTACTTCGGGTATAATCAGATTGTTATTGCACCAAAGGACTAGGAGAAGATTATATTAACTTGTCTGTATGGAACCTATGCATTCAAACGTATGCCATACGAATTATGCAATGCACCTGCGACATTCCACAAATGCATGATGGAAATCTTTCATGATATGCTGGAGGTTTTTGTTGAGGTGTTCATGGATGAATTTTTGGTGTTCGGTAAGTCTTTTGACCTTTGTTTGACTAATTTTGATAGGGTCCTAGAAAGTTATGAAGAGACAAATTTGGCATTGAACTGGGAGAAGTGCCAATTCTTAGTTTGAGAACAGATTGTACTGGGGCAGAAAATTTCGAGGAATAGGCTGGAAGTTGATAGAAACAAGGTGGAGGTCACTGAGAAATTCCACCACCCATCTATGTGAAGGGACTGAGAATTTTTCTGGGACATGCTGGGTTATTAGAAGATTCATCAAGTATTTTTGTAAGACTGCAAGACCCATGTGCAGCCTATTGGAAAAAGAGGTGATGTTTGTATTTGATGAAAGTTGTTTGCAGTCATTTGAGATTTTAAAGAACAAGTTGATACAAACTCCTATTTTGATTGCTCTTAATTGGAAACTTCCATTCGAGCTCATGTGTGATGCCAGTGATACAACGGTTTGTGCAGTGCTAGGGAGGCATAAGAAGAAGATGTTTCACTCCATCTATTATGCTAGCAAGAAACTTGATGTAGCTCTATCTTATTATACTGTCACATAGATGGAGATGTTTGCATTGGCCTTTGCTTTCGGTAAGTTCAGGTCGGACTTCGTAAGCACAAAGGTTGTTGTTTACACTGACCATGGTGTAATAAAGTATTTGTTCAACAAGAAGAATGAGCTAAGGCTAATTAGGTGGATACTGATCTTTCAATAGTTTGATCTAGATATTAGAGACTAGAAGGGGACTGAGATATTTCTAGATTGGAGGACTCATCTCATTTGAGGGATGAAGGACAGATTCGCGAAAAGTTCCCCGATGAGCAATTGTTTTCCTTAGTCCTTGCTCAAGTACCTTGGTATGTTGACATTGTGAACTTTTTAGTGAGTGGTTTATTTCCATTTAGGCTTTAACACATCAAAAACAAAGGCTGAAGTGTGAGGTACAATTTTTATATAGGATGAGCCTTTCCTATTCAAGCAGGGACCTAACCAAATAGTGTAAAGGTGTATATATGAACATGAGGCATTCCAAGTGTTGGAGAGTTGTCACTCTTCACCATATGGTGGACACCACAGAGGCAAGCGCACAATGCATAAGGTATTGTAATCTGGTTTCTTTTGGCCTGCTTTATTTAAAGATGTTGCAATGTTTATGAAGGGCTGTGACCAGTGTCAGCGAATGGGAATAATTTTGAGAATCCATGAGATGTCATTGAGCAACATCATTGAACTTGAAATCTTTGATGTATGGGAGATAGACTTCATGGGACCATTCCCATCTTCAAATGAAAATCAGTACATGTTGGTAACAGTGGACTATGTATCCAAGTGGGTTGAAGCACTTGATCTACCTACCAATGATGTGAAGGTAGTAGTAAATTTTATCGCGAAACACAGTTTCACCAGGTTTGGAACTCCTAAAGCCATGATAACTAATGGAGGTACGCACTTTATTAACAATAAAGTACGAAATCTACAGGCAAAATATGGCGTGAGACACAAGGAGGATACAACATATCATCCCAGACCAGTGAGCAGGTAGAAGTTTCTAATTGAGAAGTGAAGAAAATCCTGCAAAAAAGGACTAAGGAAAGATTGATCTAACAAGTTAGATGATCTTTGTGTGCATGCAAAACTGCATACAAGACATCAATAGGGACTTCTCCTTAACGAATGGTGTTTGGAAAAAAATGTCATCTTCCAGTGGAGTTGGAGCATAAAGCGTATTGGGCGATCAAAATGTTAAATTTGGATTTTGAGTTGGCAGGAAAGAAGAGCATAACACATCTACATGACTTAAAGAAATTCATGCTCCATACATATGAAAATGCCAAGTTGTATAAAGAGAGAATGAAGAGGTGTAATGACAAGCAGATTCTGTCACGCACCTAAGAGCCTGGACAATTAGTGTTGCTGTTTAATTCAAGATTGAAGTTGTTCCCCAAAAAACATTTGTCTGAGTGGATTGGACCGTCTGAAGTGGTGAGGATGACTCAACATGGAATTGTGGAGCTGAGAAACAAGGATAAGACCTCTACTTTCCTTGTGAATGGTCAAAAAGTGAAACAGTACTTCAGGAATAATGTTGATCATGATCAAGAAGCGCTCACATTGAATGACGAGTGCATTATGAGTTAGGTCATACTACGACGTTAAATCAGGCGCTACACGGGAGGCAACTTGTGGCCCCTTGTAATAGTTAGGATTTTCATTCTTTTGTTTTGTTATTTTAATTCATAGGAATTAGTAAAAGAAAGATATATATCAAGAAAAATACAAAAATATGAGTTGTGCCACGAGCGAAACTAATGCGCTGGATGGAAGGCAACCCATGGTGTCTGCAGTGATGGGTGTTTTACTCAAAATATGCAGGAAATAGAATTTGATACTCTGGGCGCGTCGTGGAGTTAAGTGAATTTCTCCTCACTTGGAATGAATTCACTAAGACGAGGCATAAAACTCTGTACTGGCCTCACATCGCGGAGGAGGTAATGAAATTTGGATTCAATGAGAATTAAATTTCTCATTAAATATTGCAGCAGAACACCACATATCCAAGGCGTGTTACAGACCTTGTCCAAATTTTTGCCTCGCATGAATAAATTTTTTCTCACCGCTTTCTAAATCGAAGGTATGTTTTTGTTGTCATTTTGGGGCAAAAGTTGGGCATTTTGATTTGTTTTGTTATGGGTTGATGTTTGTTTGATATTGTGGGGACTTTTGAATCTAATGGGTCATAAAATGAGTGATGTCTTCTTTTCTGTTACAGTTAGTTTGACTTATTGAATAGAATGAACCCATCTGTACTTGCATGGGGGTTGTTGGGTATAGTAGGGTTAGATGAAATCGGTTGCTTCATATTATTCTTGTGCGATTTTAAATTCTTGAGTATAAATCGCCTATGGTTAATTTGATGAGTGTTTGTAGGTAGAGTGTGCCTAGCTGAGTAAAACTATATGCAAGATTAAGTTTTAAGGGCTGACTCTGTATGTTCCAGAGAGTCTATTGGATATTTTGAATTCTAATTAGAAGTTCTCTTTATTTTCTATTATTTGAGTTTTGTGTCTGAAATGGTTGCATGAGTAGATGTGGTGTAAATTCCTGAGTAACACTAACGACTTAATGTTTTGTGAAATGTTGTGGGGGGTTACCAATATTACTGTTGAGGTTGAGTGTTGTGAGTAATATTGTGGTGCCTATGTGGTTATATGAATGTGATAAATAGGTGGGTGTGTTGTCATTGAGGATGCTACATTTTCACTTTTCGAAAGTCTGAGTACCAATGATGAATCATTACATGAAATAAGTATGGGCTGATGTCTGCACATCACCCATAAATCATTGTACTTCATATGTATTTCGGAATGACTTGATCTTAAATATAGGTAACCATGTCTGGAGCTTAAAGACGCAGAAAAGAAGTGTCAACCTCTTGCCAAAGAAAACGTGTTCGGAGTGGGGAATGTAGCTCCCACAACTATAGTACCCAGAGGTTAAACCATGCGGTTCGGGGAGAGAGCAATGGTTAAAGAAGGGAAAATATGGTGGAAAAATCACAGCAAGGCAAGGTATTTTCTGATGTGTTTATCGACAGAGATAGCTTGCCATAGGAGTTCCCCAAAATCTTGAGGCGTGTCAAAGAGTTGCACATGGAGTTTATTTTCGTGAAGCCGAGTGAGTGCAACTTGAACATGGTTCGTGAATTCTACGCCAATTGAGAAATGGAGTCAAGATCTCATTTTGTTAAGGTGTGAGGCGTGGATGTCACTCTCACTCCCACGGTTCTCAATGAGATTATTGGTACGTCCCCGGATGCCTATCCATTGGTACTCATAGGGATGAACATATGCTCACCCTACCGGGCCATTAGACACACTCTTTGCGGCCCTCTTCCATGGAGCACTGGATCAAACATAAGGGGAAGAGATATCATCAATCTCTACCCTATGTGCACATACTCAGAAAGTCTAGGGTTTGGCTCAAAATAGTGATGAACTATTTGATATGAGCGTTGCATTACATGGACATCACTCGGGATAGAGTGTGTTTGGTCTACGCTTTGATGATGCTCACGAAGTTGAACATTCGGGCTGTTTTTAAATAGGGGATGAGGTTGGCTCATGTGCATAAAGGGCGCATGTATGCATCTGGTGGTCTTATTACTAGACTTTGTTGTGCTGCAGGTGTTCCAAAAGAGAATGTGGATTACATGGCACCACTATTCCCTGCACCGGTGTATATCACAAGAACAAAAGAGCCAACAATGAGTTCAACCCGACAATCACCATTGGGGAACGCCATATACGTGATGAGCTGATTATGGACATGATGTATGGGCTAGAGATGTTGTGCCACCAAAATGGTTGTTGGGCTTCGACTGACGTGCAAGAGAAGATAGCCGTTGAATGCCCTTGTGAAGGCCCTACTTGGCATCGGTCCATAGTTTCATGAGTCGGTTGACGATGACATCTTGATCGATGAGTAGAGACTGCACACTAGCTAGGATATGGAGTCTGATTTTGATGAGGAGGTGGACCATACTCAGGACATTGATGAGGCCAACTAGGGTGATGCTATAGAGGATTGATCTGGGTAAATCCCTGAACAGATCAAACGTGACTTGTTGGAACTGTGGAGAAAAAGGGCACTTTCGGGCGAACTGTACAAAGCCAAAGAAGAAACAGAATCAGAAATTTGGAGATGACAATGATTCTGTATTCAGCAGAGGACATTGGGGATGCTCTAATCCTTAGTGTGAACAGCCCGGTTGAATCATGGATTTTGGATTCTGGTGCATCTTTCGATTCGTCTCCAAGCAAGGAGTTGTTCCAAAATTTCAAATCTGGAAATTTTGGAAAAGTATATCTTGCTGACAATAAAGCCTTAGTGATTGAAGGAAAGGGGGATGTTTGCATAAAGACCACCTCGGGAAACCAGTGGAAATTGGAGGATGTCAGATATATTCCTGGGATCAAGAAAAATCTGATCTCTGTTGGTCAGTTGGATAGCACGGGATATGCAGCAGAGATTGGGAAAGGTTCGTGGAAGATCGTGAAAGGTGCTATGGTAGTAGCTCGTGGCACCAAATCTGGAACCTTGTACACCACTGCAGGGTGTATAAACATGGCCGCTGTTGCTGAAGGTGCTTCCGGTTCATGTCTGTGGCACAACAGACTTGGACACATGAGTACTAAAGGAATGAAGATGCTGGTGGCAAAAGAAGCATTAGAGAGTCTGAAGTCTGTTGATATGGGTCTTTGCGAGAGCTGTGTTATGGGCAAACAGAAAAGAGTAAGCTTCACAAAGACTCCTAGAGAGCCAAAGAAAGTACGGTTGGAAATGGTCCATACAGATGTTTGGGGACCATCTCCAGTATCATCACTTGGAGGATCCAGATTCTATGTTACCTTCATTGATGATTTCAGCAGGAAGGTATGGGTTTACTTCTTGAAGCATAAGTCAGATGTGTTTGCAACTTTCAAGAAGTGGAAAGCTGAAGTTGAGAATCAGACCGGTTTGAAAGTCAAATGCCTAAGGTCTGACAATGGAGGAGAGTATGACAAATCAGAGTTCAAGGCATTCTGTGCAGCTGAGGGAATCAGATTGATGAGAACAGTTCCTGGTAAGGCAAGGCAGAATGGAATTGCTGAGAGGATGAACAGAACATTGAATGAGCGTGCAAGGAGTATGAGGATACACTGTGGGCTGCCCAAAACACTTTGGGCGGATGCTGTGAGCACAGCTGCATACTTGATCAACAGGGGACCATCAGTTCCTTTAGGGTTCAAGATTCCAGAGGAGGTGTGGACAGGAAAAGAACTCAAGTACTCACACTTGACGACTTTTGGTTGCACTGCTTATGTTCATGCTGATCTAGAAAAGAGAGACAAGCTTGATGTCAAGGCTGTGAAGTGTTACTTCATAGGCTATGGTTCTGATTTTTTTGGTTACAGGTTTTGGGATGACAAGAATAGAAAGATCCTAAGACATTGTGACGTGACATTTGATGAGTCTGTCCTGTACAAGGAGAGAGAGCAGAAGGTTCTAGAGATTACAAAGCAAGTGGGAGTTGATGTTGAGTTGGATAAGAGTAACCCAAGAGATGTCGAAGCAGATACTCAACCAACTCCTACTGAAGAATCTGAAGTGGAGCAAGTTACACCTGAGCAGGTGTTAAGGAGATCATCCAGAACCATCAGGGCACCAGATAGGTATTCACCTTCATTACACTATCTATTGCTGACTGATGAGAGGGAACCAGAGTCTTTTGATGAGGCCCTACAGGTGGAGGATTCGATCAAGTGGGAGCAAGCCATGGATGATGAGATGAAGTCACTTGAGAAGAACGACACATGGGTGTTGACTGAGTTACCTGCAGAGAAGAGAGCTTTGCTGAACAAGTGGGTGTTCAGAATCAAGACTGAACCAGATGGCAAAAGAAGGTTCAAGGCTCGTTTAGTGGTTAAAGGATATTCACAAAGGAAAGGTATTGATTATGCTGAAATATTTTCTCCTGTTGTGAAGTTAACCTCTATTCGAATTCTGTTGAGTATTGTTGCATCGGAGAATTTGCATCTAGAGCAAATAAATGTAAAAACAACGTTTTTAAATGGAGATCTGGACAAAGAGATCTATATGAAGCAACCGGAAGGATTTGTGGTTCCAGGCAAGGAACACATGGTGTGCAAGCTCACCAGGAGCTTGTATGGACTAAAGCAAGCACCAAGGCAGTGGTACAAGAAGTTTGACTCCTTCATGACCAAGAGTGGATTCTGCAAAGCTGAAAAGGATCCTTGTTGTTACTTCAAGAAATACACTGATTCATATGTCTTTCTACTCTTGTATGTGGATGATATGTTGATTGCAGGATCTAGTATGAGGGAGATTAACAATCTGAAGACAAGGTTGTCTGCAGCGTTAAAGATGAAAGATTTGGGTCCAGCGAAGCAGATTTTGGGAATGAAGATTTCTTGGGATAGATCTGATGGCACTTTAAATCTATCTCAGGAGTTGTACATTGAGAAGGTGCTGAGCAGATTCAGGGTTAATGATGCTAAACCCAGGACTACTCCATTGGCAAATCACTTTAAATTGTCAAAGGAGCAGTCCCCCAAGACTGCCGAGGAGCGTGATCATATGGCACTTGTTCCATATGCTACAGCAGTTGGGAGTTTGATGTATGCTATGGTCTGCACTAGACTTGATATAGCACATGCAGTGGGAGTTGTTAGCAGGTACATGGCGAACCCTAGGAAAGAACAATGGGAAGCTGTGAAGTGGCTTCTGAGATATCTGAGAGGTACATCCAGTACTTCACTTTGTTTTGGCAAAGGCAATGTGACTCTACAGGGTTTTGTGGATGCTGATCTTGGTGGGGATGTTGACTCGAGCAAGAGTACATCCGGGTACATTTACACCATAGGTGGAACAGCAGTGAGTTGGATGTCCAGGCTTCAGAAGTGTGTTTCTCTTTCATCTACTGAAGCTGAGTATGTGGCAATAGCTGAAGCTGGGAAAGAGATGATATGGCTGGCAGATTATCTTGAGGAATTGGGCAAGAAGCAGAGCGAGAAGATTCTTTACTCAGATAGCCAGAGTGCCATACAGTTGGTGAAAAATCCAGTCTATCATTCGAAGACAAAGCACATCAGAAGGCGATACCATTTCACTCGCAGGGCAGTGGAGGATGGTGATATGTGCTTGGAGAAGATAGAGGGTGCAAAGAACCCGGCAGACATGTTGACGAAATGTGTTGATGTTGGGAAACTGGGGTTATGCAAAACCTCGGTTGGTCTTCTATAGTTGTTGCTACAGATGTTGCGGTGCGGTAAAGATGTTGATAATGAAGAGATTTTTTCTTGAGAATGTAACTTTTTGGATGACTGAATCAGTCTCCAAGTGGGAGAATTGTTAGGTTGTGGAGCCTGATTAATATATATAACTGTGGAGGCTTTACTATTTATTCTCTATTTATTCTTTGTAACCAAAAATACTCTGATTTATTAATATAAATATACCCCACCGCCGTGGAAGTTTACTCACGGGGTGTTACCACGAAATATTGGGTTTTCTCTTTTCTCTCTCTAGATCTCTCATCTCTTTCTCTCTAAAGTTCTTGTGTTCTTCATTCATCAAGTGTCTGTGCGTGAATTCGATCCTAACATTAATTTCAACCGATAGGGAGGCAGGTTTAAGCCAACACATGAACTTAATACTTCGCTAAAATTTAGTCATCAAGACCATAGAGAACAAACTCTATCACCACTATATATCATAGTCGAGTAATTTTGCGGTAAAATTAATTTTTCAAGATACAAAAATTATCTGAAAACATCATATGAACGATATGAAATGACCAAATCACTGCATAACAATGAGCATTTTAAATTTGATCGTTTCTGATGAACCTACCGAATTTCTGATCAATTGGAGTTCAAAAATAATATTTATCTCCATATCTATTATCAAATTCAGATTCAAACGATTTAAGGAAAAATGAATAGATCCACATCCTTATCATATATCAATTTATGTTAACTCATCTTGTGTAATCATGTACCACATATAACATAAATAAAAATAATATAAAGGATGTCAGTCATACTAAATATCATTTTAATTCCAAAGAACAACTTTAAAATCATTTTAACTACCTCAAGGTAAAACTAACCACATAGCAATGAGTACTTTTTGCTAGGTCGTCATCAATGAACTTTACCAAATTCAGGTCAATTGGAGTCTATAAAAAAATATTTATGTCCAAATCTATGACCAAATTCAAATTCAAGTGATTTAAACATCTTTAGGAATTAAAATAATATGACCTACATTCTTATCACATATCAATTCATGTCAAATAACCATGTGCGGTCATGTTTCAAATTTAACATAAACATAATTGACATAAAGAATGACTTTATCATATTCAAATCAAATTTTAATCCGACAAACTACCTAAACCCATCTAGACGATTTTTGTTGGTGCCATCAAATGTCAAGTCAATCAGAGATAATAAAATTCATGACCACCTAAACAATGATCAAATTTGAAAAATAAAATCATTTTAGACATAGTTTTAGATTAAAATAACTTGATTCAAATTTTCATTCTATTTTAATAATTATCTCATGAGCATAAGTGTACTTGTGTTGTTTCTTTGACTAAGACACACAACACCTTCTTGTAACAAATTGTCCTTTCTATTAATACATTAAAGAATTCAAGATACTATTTTTTTCTCCTTTTGAGTGAAACTTTAATCGCTCTTCTCATGGATTGATTTAGCATTACTAGCATCTTAAAGAAATCTTTATTTAAAAAAATTTACCACTAGTATTCACTTAGGACGATTTATATATGATACATTGAGAATATTTTAATGACTCAAATAAATAAATACTTTAATGAACCCTATTCATTAATCATAATTCTCAATTCATATATTAATATTTTCTCTCATATATCTAAACTTTAAGAATTTTTCAATGATTTCAAATAAATAAACTACTTTAACAGTAACTATTTATTAATCACAAAATTCTTAGTTTATAATATGTAAAATAATACTCAAATAATTTTTTTTAAAAAAAAAATCTTGGCCAAAGGAACAAGCACATGAAACTAAATTTTATCGATAATTTTGGCTTAATGTTATATATTTAATCTGCCAAAATTTTATACAATTATTGTGAAACGGATAAAAATCTATCGGTACCATTCCGCCGTGAGGCAACATGCACTACTCTTTAAAATTAAAAGGTTATTACTTTGGCCTAATCACAAAGACTAGGAAGCCGCCAATCTACCGCCGCCATTGTTATTTAAAGCATCATCTTTTAAAATAATTAACTTCCAGCCAATCAAAATAAAAGATGTTATGTGGTTAAAATTGCCTGCAATTAGGCAAAGAAAAAAGACAAAGATTGCCATCAAGAAGACAAGACTTAATTTAATTAAAAAGGTAGTGCTTCCCACTAACATAATTTAGCGTGCACTATACATATTAATTTGAATTAAACTAAAAACCTGCCACACTTTAGCAAGATTTGTTTTTCATTGTTATCCGTGATAAACCACGCATCGACCATAAATAAGTAAGATTCAAAGTTTTGTACACGGCGCATCAAACCAGCAGATTAAATCCACTTTTATTGTCACACCAAATTCATCTTACTCGTATAAGTTTCTCATTCTTCAAACATTAAAGAAAACTTAAAATATAGCATATTTATGCGTATAATCACACATACACACCAATATGTTACAAGCTAACTATTTAGATGCAAGCAAGGCTTTTGATGTCAATTGTTAGAAAATATATATACACAGCAGAAGCATTCATGAATCTGTATTGCTTACATGAATAATACATAACCAATAACGTTTATGCTAAAACATATATTATGCTAGAACACATAAACATAATGAAATGTAATTTAACTATTATCTCTTGAAGCGTAAGCGGATACCTTCAAACGAATCTATCATGCTAGAACACATAAACATAATGAAATATAATTCAACAATTACCTCTTGAAGCGTGAGGGGATACCTTCAAGCGAATCTACAAGATAAACTGACCTTCAAGCGAATCTACAAGATAAACAATAGCTATTGTATTCTGCAGTCACATCCGAACTATTTCAATACTTGGGTGGGCAAGTATCGAATAGAAAACTAATCTCCTCTCTTCTAGGTTAGGAGAATCCATATTTATAGAGATTTCTTCCTAATCCAAAAAGAATTCGAAAACCTTGTTTTTCTAGAAGACTAGAAAAATCAATATTATTCTTCCTTTTTTACATAGAAATATGACTCTGCTACGGGCAGTATAAGGATCACAAAATTAATTATCGATGCTTCCTATTATAGAAATAATTCTAAATAATTAATTTGAATTATTCTTACCATAATAAATTACAAATCATTCCACTAGAAATTTGTAATTGCACTCCTCTATTTCGTAATTTCCAATTACATACTAATGTAGTTTCCCATGTTAAGATTTCTGATACTAATCAATAAATTAAAATACTGACGAATTTAACTTAATGATTAATTTCCTTTAGAGCACTACTTAACTTATTTCATGTGTCGGATTCATAAATCCACTTGCAAGACTTGACACAATGAAAACTTATGAGTTTCTCAGAAAGGCATATCAATCAATCTCTATAACGAGACATCGATTCCATCAACTAACTTATTATTTCACCAACATATATTATTATCATCTAACTTACTAGGCATATTGATCCATCTCAGAATTTCACCTTTTAATAAATCGAAACGATAACTAATATATACAGATCATAATAGTTATATCAGGATTAAGAATATAAGTACATTTAATAGTTTAGAGAATATGTTTTTGTCAGTCAATCTTAAACAACTATCTCTACTCGGTCCCACTCAATACATACAAATGTACTAGCACAAGAAGTTGGAACTATACCATTCTCATAGTCAAGATAAATTACATATAATCTTGTATTACAATAGTACCCGAGGCATGTCCAATTTCTATCCTAGATTGTCAACCAAAAACTTTATATTTATAAGAACCGATGATTTAATCCTCTGTGTATAAGTTAAAACTCTACTCACTAAATCATTTATTATACAAGTAAATAGACATCATAAATGAATATTAAACAAATATTTATTCTCTAATAAATGTTATTTCTTAACATATGGTTAATATATAGTATATATCCCAACAATCCTATGGAGGTGCGTGCATCTTCTGGAATGTAATACTTGTCAATTAGTTGAAAATGATAACCAATAATGTTTATACGTAACATGACTTCTCGTATTACTAGTCAATATTTATACATGAGCATATTCTTGCTCTAGAAAGAAGATAAAGGGGTCAAAGTGTGAGGTTCAAAAAACATTTTTCACCAAACACTAATTAGGCAGTTTATTGGACTTTTTCTCTAGTTCAAAGCTTGGAAAAATAAAGGTATCAGATTCTCTCGTGTAATACAAGGAAACAAAACTATAAATACATAGTGACAAATGACACATATAATATAGCAGTTGTTAAAAAATTAAATATTTTTGTAAGAAACACGTAACACGTAATCTCAGAGCATTGTATCATTGTCATGAAGAATCGACATGCAAAAGAATTGTCATTTTCAAAGACAATTACTTATGAGGATTCGAAAATACGTAAATTGATAGATGTTCCTCCATATCCTAGTATTTATTATACCTCTCGTGAATTTGAGGCATTTAGAGACAAGAAAGAAGAGAAGTCGGGATGGGATTATAGCATTAACAAAGACAAAGCAGAAGACATAAATGTTGAAGCAGAAGCTTTCATTAAGTCGATGCACCGTAAATTTGAAGTATCAAAATTGATGTTAACTAAGTCTTCTTATTAAATAAATTAATGAGTCATGTGTTATATATATGGATCTTTTTAGGAATTGTAACTGAAGTGTGCATACATTATATATGTGCATTCAATAAATTATTAGGTATTATGTGGTTGTTTAATGTTTTTTTTAATAATAAATATACTATTTCATGGCATTATATATCATCCGAGTATGCAATTAAAATATTTTAGTCTTTTTTTTCTTTTTTTTTAAATCTCTTCCCTTATTGTTGGAACTGGCTCATATCAACGTTGGAAAAAATAAACACTAACAATGTGTACCATAGGGTAATATTCAAAAAATATTTAAGTTTAATTTTTTTCAGTCTATTTAAACTAAGAGGAGACCTCAAATACAAACTTAAGATAGAGTTTGACCATAGATTTTCAAATATTTTTGATAAATTTTATTTGATTGTGAATTTGGATGAAATTTCATCATGTGTTTAGCCATAATATTTGAGAAATATATTTCATTTTTTTTTAAATAAATATGATTAATACCCATAAATTTTTAAAACTATCAAAATTAATCATAGGTTTGTATTACATAGGAAGATAGAAACGTTGATGCAATTAGATTCATGACTTTCGCAACAAATCAATTGGATCTTCATTGCTGCAAATAATAAGTAGCTAGTGTTCATGTCATTAGAGCAATGTGATAGTTTTGAGTGAGTGCAACAAACATTATCATTCCATACATGATGAAGTAGACGAAACATATGACTTTATTACTCTAAGTTGATTGTTCGTCATTTTCATCAACAACCATATCATCACTTTCATATTCACTGAATATTTCATCACTACTTTGGTGTTCACGTAAAAATTATGTAATACAATCCAAACAAATACTATAGAGGGTAGTTTTTTGTACAGATATAAGTTTGGTGTACTGTAGACTTTGAGTTTTTAAAAGTTTTCAAATAATGAGATTTGACCCAAATACTAATTTTTTCTAGTATTTAAAAATTTGAGTTATTTATCAAAAATATTTGCTAAAGAATGATAAATATATAAACAAACACTATTTGCCAAATTTTTCCATGAATTTTACTTGGGAAATATATGGCAAAACGAGTCATTAGGTTTGGGCAAGCAACTAATTAACAACAAAAATAAATACATCATAATAAAATAAATCAACCACGCGAGACATCATGAAATTTACATTAAAAACCTTTGTAGTGTAAAAAGTAAAAATAATGGGACAAAGCTCCACTCTAATCAACTAAAGTTACAACTTACAACAATGTTCTCAAAAATGAAATCAGAAGGTGTCAAACAATGAGTAATAGATAAATATAGAATCAAACACTAAAGAAGAAAAAAAGCAAAATCACTCAAATGCAAAACTATTGTTTCACGAGCTGAAATCTAAAGTTGGGAAATTGCAAATTTACTTATGTCAACTTTCAATCAAAGAGTAAGATGATAAAAACAAATTATACAGCAATTAGCTCAATTGGTCAAGGAACAAATCCAGAATCACAATCTGAAGTTGGTTGTTATTGCTGAAAATTCGATGCAAAAAGCTACACTTTCGATCTCTCTATTTATCTTTATGTGGCTACCGAAAATGTACTCGAGTGAATGTGATATAAGACCTAAAGAGATTTTATATATACTCTATGATATTGAGCTTATGGGAAAGAGTGTGCTAGTCCACATTGGGCTTTTATTTATCCATATATGAATGGATAAAGACCAAAAGTCATCAATTCTCCCCATCTCGATAATGAAAGCTATAATTTTGGTAATCATGCAATACTCTTCAAACTTCAAACTTCTTGACAAAGCTAATTTGGTTATCATATCAATATCATTATAATCCGTACAAATCTTCATACTCATAAGTTCAAGTAAGCTAAAGAGGATGCCACATCACATATCAAATTCAATGATATTTCATATCGATATGTTTAGACCGATAATGAAATGCTATCAAGATGAGAAGCAATTTAACTATCGCCAATAAAGCACAAATCTCTCTTGAGCACAACTAAATCCTCCGAAGAACTCTTCATCCAAAAAAGCTCTTACAAGTTTTAGCGGGATCAATATGCACAATTTTTATAGTTGATAGAAAAATACATTTTGCAACCCAAATTATTAAGAAACAACTCCCCTGGTCAAATCAAGATTAAAAAAGTTACATGCTTAAGAGGAAAAATAATTTTAAGCAAGAAAAAATAATAAATTGTTGGAGAAAATATAGACAATAATGTATAGATTTTATAAGGTTTAGACAATAATGTTCGATTTTATAGAGTTTTTTCTTTGAAGCTAATAAAAAAAATATAATGATGGTGAATTTTGTTATTTATGTAAGATGCGATTAAGTTTAATTAATACTTTTTATTTTGATAAATCTATTAGATTTAAGATAAGGATCAAAATGAACACATATTATACATTAAGGAATCATATATATATATATATATATATATATATATATAAGAGAATCCTAGGCCCGCTTACGTGGAGCCACCACAAACAAGGATTCCTCTTTAAATTTATCTATTACGAAAACTAGCCTTCCCTTTTCATGAAAAGTTATAACTTTATGAAAAATTGTGACTTTATGAAATGTTGCGACTTTTATGAAAGTTGCGATTTTGTGAAAAATTGCTACTTTTATAAAAAGTTGTGACCTTTAGGAAGAGTTACGACTTTTATGAAGAGTTGCGACTTTTATGAAAAGTTGTGACTTTTATGTAACGTTGTGACCTTTCCGATGAGTTGTAACTTTTCCAAAGAGTTGTGACCTACAATTTGCTTAATATAAATAGAGGGATTGTCTGTCACTATTATTTGTAGCTTTTTTTTCGTTATAGGGTAATGATTCAAATACATTAATTATGCTTCTTATGAAGTTTGTTTCATTCCTTACAAATTTCTTTTTCCTACTTCATGGAGATTAATCTTTACAGTAAGTCATAGTTATTCATGTAACTATGACAATTTCTTTTTACTATTTTTAGTGACCTTTTCTGACTCTGTTAAAAGTTTCAGCTAGGATGATTAAAAATCGATCTTCTCTTTCTTCCCTTCCTACAGGTTTTTTCATATAAACATAGAAAAATCGTTAATCGCATTGTAGCATTACTACTCTTGCACCTCTCAGTCCACAACTCACAAAACTGCTGAAATGGTTCAATTCATTATATTTGGTTCTTTAATAACAAAAACATTTTTTCCTGCCATTACTATTTGTAGGTTTTTTTCGCTGTAAGGGAGTTGAATTTAAGTACACTATTTAAGCTTTTTTATGAAGTGTGTTTCAAAGTTTTCTTCCTCCTATCTAATGAAGCTTAATTTTTTACTATAAGTCATAGTAATTTATGTATCTATTGCAATTTCTTTTTTCTATTATGATGTTTTTTCTTAACTCAGTTAAAAATTTCAGTGAGGATGATTGAAAATTTATCTTCTATTTTGTCTCTCTATATAGTTTTATTCCTATACTTTTTGGGAAAATTTCTTAGGGGGTTATGCTATATTTGATTGCACAGAACAATAATATGTGATAACTAATACAATGCTGAAGTTTTTAAAAGAACCAAACAGATTGCTCCCTTCTTTTGCCACAGTTAGTATATTATTTGATTGCCCGTTCTTAGGTACAAACATTTTATATGTCATTGCATCCTCCCTAGAATATTAGTATAGAGACAATTAGTTCACTTCTTTTATCGCAAGTTAACTAATTTGTCATATTTCTTCGTCTTTTCTTTTTAGGCATCAATTTTTTTTGAAACAAATAAATTTCCAAAATACGCTAATACAAAAAAAAATTTTATTGGCAATGAATATGCACAGTAACAAAGATTGCCATAGCCTTTACCTACATTAATTAATTGTCATTACATTCGATGTTGCTATAGACTTTTTCTAGGGACATTTATAATTGTCTCTAAAAATCATTTTTGCCGTAGTGATAACTCTCTCTTTTGACAATTTTTTTTTTCTTTTTTGCTTTTTTGATAAAGAAGTAATAACTCTTTCTTTTGGCTTCTTTTCATTAAATTTGTGAACTATAAACTTGGATACAGAACGATAGACTATCTTTTTGCAAAATATGTTAAGCAACATGCGTTTTTCTTCTTGATTATTAGGAAAGTAAGGTTGTCGTTATTATTGTTTGTGGATATTTATGAGTACAAGCACTCAAAAAATTATGCTATGAGATTTTAATATGTTATGTATAAAAATTTTGATTTAGAATATCCAGTTATGAATGATGTCGCCTACTGCTTGGTTGATAATTACGTTATAACCATAACAATAACTATGGTTCAATTCCAAATAAGATGGGTTGGTGATATGAAACCTAAGCAATAGTAATGACTATTCTGAGATGATGAGGAAAAACATTTATGATACTAACAATTTTAGGGTCATAAGAAAGGAACTCAAAGGTCCTCTATTTAAATTATTTAACGTCTGATGTTGTTTATTATAAGTTCTTGGAATCTAGAAAATTTCATTACTTCTGACCAACTATTTTCATGGAGATTTCTTAGACTTCTTTCTTATACTTAAAATAACTCTATGACTCATAATTTTTTTATAAAACAATAAAAAAAAAAAGCACTTTTAATATTTTGAATTGCCTTAAGATAAAATGATCTTAACAATGTTATGTATATATTGAAAATTCGAATATTATCGAATGACCAATGTGAATTTAATAACATAGTTTAATTCCGTGCGAAGCACGAATAATTTACCTAGTACATATATATTTCAATTCGTGAAATCTAATTTTGATCATTTTCTCATAAAATATGTGTGTTAAGACTCAAAGGTGTGTATTTCATCATAAGACATGACTTATCATGATGTTTTAATATGAAATTAATTTTACTTTAATATGATTCACAAAGGTACGAAATAGGACTCCCATATTCTTTCTCTCTCTATATAAGTGGCTTGACAAGAACGTCTTGGGTGTCTTGCTAGCTTGCCAACCAAGTGTTATTTTGGTATTTCTTAAATTTCTAATGCTTTAACTTTTTTGTACTTCATCGTTACATGGATGTACCTTCTCTTTTTTGGACAAAAAAGTCATACTATTTTCAAATTATTTACGGTCTTTCTTTTGAATGCTTCTTAGATTATTTTACTGAATATGTGGGCCCACTTGCATTGTACTCCATACATGTGGAGTTCGGAACCTAAATAAGTTAAAAAAAAATAAAAGTGACTAAAATAAGTCAATATTTTAGAAAGTAACTAATATAGGCTTAGTGGAAGAAAAAATTTCACTTTATCCAATATTTCAAACTTTTTCTGTTAATCCCATAATGTTTATATTTTAATATATAATCAGGGACGAAACTAAATATCAATTTGTTTTAGATATATATAAATAGTTGAACAACCTTAAAATCATAAAAGTTGACAGCGTAATGGTTAAGGATGTGCAAAAATACCACTGCATTCCGGGTTCAAGCCCCATTGTGGCGACTTTTTGAAATTTTTTCATAATTCCTTTTTTTTTTCTTAGAAAAGGCAAAACTTAGCCCGGGTTCGATCCCAGGCTTAAACATTTCGCTTTTTTTGTATTTATTCCGTTTTTCTCTTGAGAAAAAGTACAAAAATTACCCATTTTAAGTTAAGAAAAATAAAAGGTCTATTTTTTTACTTTTCTTATTACCCTTTTTAAGTTAAGAAAAATAAAAGAAAATAAAAGGTCTATTTTTTACTTTTCTTATTTTTCTTTAAAAAATAAATTCATAGTTGTCATTTCCTGTTAGTTTGTTGTCTTCTTCTTTTTCCAAAAACTCTTTACAACTTTACTCTTGACCTTTCTCTCTTCTCAACTTTCATCAGGGGCGGAACTAAAACCTAATAAGGGTGGTCAGGTGAATACATAGTCAAGTGGTTGGTGTAGTCATTTATCTAGTGGAGGTCTATGGAGCAATTCTTAGATTGCAAGCACTAGCTCCCGGTGCGACTTGGTCCCCACTAGCTTTTTAAAAAAAATACAAATTTTTTTTGAAACAAAAAATACACAATTTTTTGTGAACCTACTAAAAAATCTCTTTTTTAAAAAAATAAAATAAAAAATTTGTGCATCTACTCATCGGTAATTTTTTTGTGTGTACCTACTCTGCTAAAAAAAATTATCAATTCTTTAAAGGTTGAACACCCTTGTCGAAATTTCCAGCTCCGCCACTGTATATAGTGGAACTATTTCTTACACTTTATAGGGTGGAAGTTTTTCTTACACTTTGTAAAGTGAAACTTTTTCTTACACTTTATAAAGTGAAAGAAAAACTTACACTTTACAAAAAAGAATACTTTCACGTTTTGCTCTCTTTATGAAATTTTTGTCGTGTTTGTCATACAATTGAGATATTTTCCCTATATATGTAAAAAATATAAATATTTAACACATGCAATTAACTTACTTAAATAAAAAATAAGGGTTGGACATACTGATAATCATTTGCATAAAAAATAGGAGAGACATGAAAAATTGGAAATGTCCCAACATTTTCCGTCACTTCAAACTGTGAGGACTGATCAAAATAATTATCTAATCCATAACTTGGAGCAATATTCCTATCTTGCTGAAGTAAACCACTACAAAATATATTATAATAATAATAATAATAATAATAATAATAATGATAATAATAATAATAATAATAATAAATCATATAAATTAATAAATAATTGACAAAATGAACAAATAATAATCGAAATATAATTATTGAGCATTGTCGGTCACTTTCATTGATAGTTTCGTTCAAATCAAAATCATATCGATCGGTAAGAATATTTTTGATAATAGTCATGTTAGAAAAATTAGTAGATTAAGTTATCGAAAATTCATCAACGCTATTATGATTTTCTAATTGGGGATGAACATCGATTGATGAAGGAGAACATTGTTGGCTAGTCTTAGGCTCCTTTCTAACATAGATTTCAAGTATTGTTAACTTGATTTGATCTATGTAATCATTTGAAACCCTTAGAAAGTCGATCAACGATTCGTCATTATAGATAATCCACTCTCCAAAATTTACTTGTCCTTGTGATAAAATGAAGTAGGTATTTTCCTACTATAATCATAATAATACATTTTATACCTCATTCTTTTATAAATTGGTGAAAGAAATATATGATATCAATATTAATTGTATATTTAGCATTGTGTCTGGAAGGACAATCATAATAAACGGTATTTTCATCACGTATAATTTTGTCACACCAATAAATCGAAACTCTAACTTTTGATTAAAAAGATATTATTTTGTGATCAAAATAAAGAATAATAGAAGACTAAAGATTTTGAATGTGTTGTGTATGAATGCCCTTAAATGAGCTTGGATGAACTTTCAGAATAAAAAAAATAAAAATACATAGTGTAATAATTTTTTTATTTTTATGATATGTAAAATCAATATAATTGTATGACAAACACTACAAAAACATAACTTGAAAAATATTTCTCTTTGTAAAATGTAAGTTTTTCTTTCACTTTATAAAGTGTAAGAAAAAGTTCCACTTTACAAAATGTAAGAAAAATTTACATTTTATAAAGTGTAAGAAATAGTTTCGTTATATATTAAAATATATCCATTATGGACTAGCGAAAAACGTTTAAAATAATGAATAAAATAAAAATTTTTCTTTTACTAAATTTATTTTAATTACTTTCTAAAATAGTAATTTATTTTAGTTACTTTTATTTTTTTTGTTAACTTATTTAGGTTCCCAACTCTTAATGTGATTGCTGCCTTTTTGAGACTCTTTTTACTCGTGGGGGCAACTTTACACTAACAGTAGTTAATGTTGATACTAGCTGGTCATGACCTCTGCAGGGACGGGCCCACCATGTACATTTGTGTATCTTCGACTTTTTTTTTTATTCAAAATGCTGAAACAATTTGAGCTTTAATTCGTCTTTTGTGTTAATAGATTCATCAACACATATTTAGAAAACATTCTAATTTGTCATTACATAATGCATATAAACATATATAAAAGAAATTTTATCATCATTGTAGTTCCATTTAAATAAAACGAATTTAAAAACAAAATATATCTTCTATAGTTAACGCAAAAAAATATTTATCTAAAATTTTTATAATGTGTAAACATGCTAAATCATACTTGTATGAGATATTTATTAATTGACAAATGAGGACCCATCTCAAGGACAAAGGGGCATTTATTAAGTCCTTGACATCATTTTTTTTTTGTTTTACACTTATTTCAATATGTTCTTTATTTCCTTTAAATGTTTTTCTTTAACTAATCTAATTAGTTTATGTTTTTTTTATTTATTTTTTGTTTTATACTTATTTTAATATATTTTTTGTTTTCTTATAAATGTATTTTCTTAACTAATTTAATTAGTTTGTATTTTTTCTTATTTATTTTTTGTGTTACACTTATTTCAATATATGTTTTGTTTATATTTATTTTAGTTTTACACTTATTTTAATATATTTTTTGTTTTCATTTTTCTAAAATGTTTTTTTCATTCTTACCTAATCTAATTATTTTATTTTTTTCTTTTTTATGTAGTGAATTTTGATTTCATTTTTTTAATGATAATTGTATAAGATTTTATTTTATTATATTTTTTTCTATTCTATGCTATTTATTAATATTATAATAAGTAGTTGTTTGTATTTAATTTTTTGTTTATAAAATCAAGATATTGGTGAAGTCGCAAAAAGTCTTTTAAGGAATAAGTTAAATAAAGTTGTTATTTTTATTTATCATTTCCTTAGAAATGTATTAGAAAAGTAGATAACCAAAATATTTATTAAATTTCACGCAACTTAAATTTCAGGAATAAAATTTGAAACAATAATTAAAAAAGAAATCAAATAAAAAAAATAAAAAGTAAGAGAAAGGCAGAACGTCATAAAGGAAAAGAGAGAAGAGGGGTTTGGGCCATTTAATTATCCACTTGTCAAAGAATAACTGAAGCTTTGTACAAATTTTACCCGTTTGGCCATAGATTTCTTAAATAATATTTGGGGAAAAATTTGGCAAATAATGTTTGTCCATACAATTTGTCATTATTTGGTAAATATTTTTGGCAAATATCTCAAATTCCCAAATACTAGTTTTTTCTAGTATTTGAGCCAAATCTCATTATTTGGGATCTTTTGAAAATTAAAATTTTACCTCAAACTTTTATCTTTTACAAAACCACCCTCTATAGTAGTTGTTTGTGTTGTATTACATAATTTTTTTACGTGAACACCAAAATAGTGATGAAATATTTAGTGAATATTAAATAATGATATGATTGTTGATGAAAATGATGAAAAATTAAATCAAGGTAATAAAATCATGTGCTTCGTCTACTATACGATGTATGAAATGATACTTGTTGCACTCGCTCCAAATTACCACATTGCTCTAGTGTGATGGAAACTATTTGTTATTGTCGTAATGAACATCCAATTGACTTGTAATACAAACTTATAGTTAGTTTTAATAGTTTTTGAAACTTATGGATATAAATCATATTTTTCTAAAAAAGTGAAATATATTTCCCAAATCCTATGGCCAAACACATGGTGAAATTTCACCCAAATTTTCAGTCAAATAATATTTGTCAAGAATATTTGAAAATTTATGGCCAAACGCTAACTTTGTCTATCTCATTATATTTGGGGAAATTTTTTAAAATATCAATATTTTAATAATTAAAATGACTCATTAGTAACACTTTCAATATTTAGTAAAAATATCAAAATTTTAATTTATTATGTATCTTATTTATGTTTTTATTATTTATTTTTATTTAAAGAGTACAATTGTTTAATAGCAAAAGGGAGAAAATCAAGAAATAAAATATTTCAAAAAAAGATAAAGATCACTTAATTTTCTTATCAGTTATATTTTCAAATAAAACTCAAACTTTGTTCTTTTTTTCCTCCAGAATCTTAATCTTTTTTTTATTAGTTTGTATTCATTCCAATAGATATGTCAAATGATAGTTATGAAGAAACATATTTGTAGTCATATATTTTTTTCATATGTATTTATTTGTTTCTTCGAAAATCTTGTATTTCGTATTCATTTCAATATGTATTTTATTTGTATTTCTAGAGATACCATACATAGTGAAAATGATATAATCAGAATACAATATTCTAAAAAATACAAATTGACTGTTAAAAATAGGATACATCTATTCTTAATAAATACAAATTCATATGAGATACGTATTTGAATCAATACAAAAAAAAAAAGAAATACAATGTTCTTAATAAAAATACAAATGATGAGTAAAAGAAAAATAATTGACAAACAAAAATTAATATGAATATTATTCTATATGAATACAATTTCGCAACCTTCTTCTTTGACTCTCTCTTTCTTCTTCATCTGCTATGTTCCTTTTTTCCAATTCTTTTCACCAAATTCAAATATGAATTTGTGAATCAATAACTCTAAAATAAAATTCGAAATTATTTAATATGAATATACAAAAAAAAATCAAACAATATATTATGTATGAATGTTTATGTAGATTAATACAAATTACAATCTACTAAATCTCAAATATGAAAACAAAATCATAAAACATAATGTTTCAAATACTAAAATTCCGAAATGCATAAATATTTGATGAGTATGTTAACAAAATCATATAAAAATTGAAAAAATGACAAAAATCTGTAATAAATACAATCCAAAATTCAACATAATTTTTTATTTCGAAAACAAAATCTCATGAAATCTCGCAAAATAAATGATGATTTCGAAAATACCTTTATGTATTGAAAGATTTCTTCAATTAATCGATAGATCTGAACAAATTGGTGTGAACTTGAGTAATTAGTTCTTCTTCAACAATGAGAGAGAATAATGGTGAAAATGGTAAAAGAGAAGAAAAAATTGAAAATCTTAAAGATGGAAATAAATTTAATGGTATTAAAGTCTAGAAGAAGTCTAATTGGGTAGTGAATATATTTAATATTGAACTGTTTTGAAAAATAAAAGGAAAAATAAATAATAGTATTTGGATAAAAATTATTTTTAAAATATTGACATTTTGAACAAATATTTTAAAGTGTAGATGTTTTTACTAATTAAGTTAGAAATTGAGACTAATTCACTAATTTTTTCTTATATTTGTGTCTTATTCATAATGAAATTTCTCAACTTCATCTATTCAAATATCTTCTCTTTGCAAATGAAATTTTCGACCAAGAACTCGAAGTAAAATTACGCAAACCTTAATTGTTAACAATTTAAACTTAGTTTTTTTAATATTGTGATCTCATTAATCAAATCAAATGCTCTATTTGTGCTAATTTATGTGACTTACTTTTTTAGTCGATCGCAAAAAGAGTGACATATTTTTATATTAAATAACAATGTAACTATAAAATAACTATTTTACCTTTAATAAAATGTTTTACATTCACACAAATTTCTATCACTAGTTCTGAACCCCAAATTTTAAAAATATTCCTTTCTTTCATAAAGTCTGTGCTGAATTAAACTACCTCACATAAAATAAAACGGATAGGGGAGTGCAACTTGCTTGTGAAACTATTAAAACATTTGATGAGTTTGACCGAGTCTATCATATTTTCACATATAATCTGTTTCATATTAACTTATATTCACTGACAGTGGACAAAAAGAATTACACCATCACCTAATTTTAGAAATATTTATTTCTTTTAATTTAATTATCATATTTTCATATTTAAAGAATAATGATTCTTTTAGCTTCTTTTTTTTAAAGACGCTTTGATAAATTTAAGATTGTTTTGAAATAACGTTCAAATATTTTTTATACTATCGACTTTGAGTATTACTTAAATAAATTGAAATATATATGAATGTATATGGATCAAAGTTTAGTTTCAATTAATTTCGGTATTGTCGATGAAATGAACTAAGAAGAGAAAAGTTGAAGCAATGGAAGCATCTATCCAAAAACTTTTTCATGTTAGAAAGAAGACTTAATAAGTTATGAATAATTTTTTTTATGAAATCAATTAGTCTAGATTTTTTTTAAAAAAAAAAAGAGGTAAAAAGTTACCATTGATGATTGTCTCAAATTGCTTCAATGGTGTTGATGGGGAATAAGGTAAAAATAATGAGTACAATAAAACACTGCAAAAGTCTTCTTATCTTTAGCAACCAAGAAGAATCCTAAACAAACTCATATAATTAATTTAGAGTTCAAGTTATTATATAATACTTTTATTATTATTATTATTATTTAAATATTAATAATAAGTAATATATTTTAAAAAATAAATATTTCTAAAATAAACTGATGGTATAATTTGTTTTGTCCACTGTCAGTGAATACAAGTTAATCTCGTATGCTATTGCTACATCTTCTGCAACCTACATGTAAACATACTAATTAATATGACATTAGATGTATTTTTCTTTTATAAAAGAAAGATTTAGCATACCAAATTAAAAATAATACACGAAAGAATCAATTCATACTTGATGCATATCATCAAACGCCTTTGCTGCATCAAAGTTCTTTCCTTATCATTTATAATTTTCCTTTTCGATAGTAAATTTAGTTTAAAATATCAAATTAATGTAGTCTTATTTAATTTTTAAAATTAGTTAAATTGACTTTTGAAAAATATAATATGACAATAATAATGAAAAATTAGCAAACTAGTCAAATAACCTAACTAAATTAGTAAAAACCTCCATACGTTATAAATATTAGTAAAAATGTCAAAATGTTATTATTTTTAAAAAAATTATGTATCCTAATTTACTTTCTATTTTATCTCACCTTAATTACACATTTTTCAATTAGATCTCTCATATATTTTAAAAAAAGGAAATTTTTTCTCTCACATATTTCATCTTCCAATTCTTCTACATTTCAAAGCCCGACTCTCTTCTTCCTTCATTTTTTGATTTTTTTTTCTTTCAGAAATTGGAAAAAGTTACTTCTGAAAGAATACAATGTTATGTGGACATTGTTGACATTTACATTCTGAAAATATATAATGTCATGTAGACATTCTTGGAAAAAGTTACTTCTGAAAAAATAATTCTCAAAGAAAATGTTATGTTTTATTGTTGATTTATTGTAGATTCTCTAAAATGTACACATTCATGACATTTAGTTTCTCCTTAAAGAATACTAATTAAATTTTGATTGAAAAGATAATGAGTTGTACCGGATGTATTGAACTTTTGTCATTTCTAATGGGGTGATCACTATTAATTTATATTAGTGGTACAATAAAAACTGACACCGTTTGAGAACAAAATATTCAAAAAATAGAATTACAATTTAGATTTAGAATACAAAATGAAAAAAGATTACAATTCATAACTAAACTACAATTTTATTTCTCTTTTTACATGAATTTGCCTGCATAGATTTTGATTTTATATATATAACTGTCCTAATAAGCCGAGAAGTGAGGGTGATGATGAAGGACACTATTTTGATCAAGATGTTTCTAGTAAACAACTTGCACATGTCATTATCTTACACGAGTATCTACTCTCCATAGTTGATCATGTGGGATTTAGGAACTTTGTTGCGAGTCTCCAACCTATGTTTAAAATGGTTTCAAGAAATATGTTAAAAAATGACATACTGAATTTTTTTGACAATTTGAAATCAAAAACGCTAATTTGTTGGATAAAGTCACAACTAGAGTTGCAATAACAACTGATATGTGGACTTCAAATAGCAACAAAAAAGGATTCATGGTCATTTCTGTACATTTTATTGATGATTCATGGTGTATTCAAAGTCATATTTTTAGGTTTGTTTATGTTCTCGCCACACATGATAAAGATGCGTTGTGTAGTGCTTTAATTGGTCAATTGTTTGTTTGACTCTAATCTTGAACGGAGAATATCATCTATCGCAGTTGATAATTCTACTACTAACAATGCAATGATGAGAACCTTATTGGATGAGAAACTTAATAAAAGAAATCTGTTATTGGATGACTGAGTGTTTCATGTACATTATACCGCACACATCTTAAATCTGATTGTCCAAGAAGGGTTAAAGGTGATGAGACTAAATATCCCACTTCCAGTCAATACTCTACAAAAGTTTATGAAATTAAGATGGAGTTGGAAGGTTAGGGAAAAGGGAAATCCTTTGATTAGCTCTATGGCGTCTACGTTATTGAAATTTTAAAACTATTGGGATGAAGTGCATGTTATGATGGGTATAGCTGCAATCTTTGATCCAAGATATAAGATGAAGTTGGTAGATGACTCGTGATCTCTTACCCATTATTGTGTCTACTGTTGCTTAGGAATCAACATTTAACACTAGTGGGAGGTTGATTAGTCCGCATCGCAGTAGATTGCATCCTAATAATTTGGAAGCTTTAATGTGTTTCCGCACATGGTTATGGAATGAAATAAATGATACGCAATTTTTTCATTGTTATCTTAATAGTTATTCAATTCTTATAAGTATTATAATTTTCTTTTCAGGTTCCACTTCAACCATAATAAAGTGTCATGTCCAACGTTGATTGATGAAGAGGAAGAGCCGAAGTTCAGTTGCACGCCCAATGTTGATTGATGAAGAGGAAAATGTGGAGTCCAGATAATGATAGGAAAGAAGAATAACTATTTGTTACAATGAAAGGAAATTGACAGCTTTCAATCATATTCTGATACCATTTGACCCTTTAGACCAGTACTGTCGCGTTGCATCTTATAAATTAAAGGTGAATGAATGTATGACCAGGCATCATAAGGGGGACAACAATAGATAAAAGAGTTATACATGAATTTTCGTCGTAGCTCTCACCATGGAGAAACTAGTGAAAGAGTAATATATTAAAGGCTATAGGGGGTGTAACTTCTCTTGCTTTGGACATTTGGTTGAAATTTTCTAGTGATACGAGCTGCTCAATATTGACATAAAGAAAGAAAATTTGTGTTTTTTCTATTGGTTCTTTTTCCTTTTGTAGCAAAATTTTTAGGATTTTTCGTTTGCTTAATTCATACATCGCTTTTTAGAAATTACTGTCATTGCACAATCCTATTATTCTGTAGATAAGGGCCATCTGGAAACTCTTTGGCAATAGAATAATAAATAGTGCTCTGGAAGCACTTTACTAGTGCTTTACTGGTGTTTAAAAATGAGTACTTTTCTAGTGAATTTCAAGATGTGCGGCAGTAAAATTTGGATAGATATATCTACATGTATAATGTCCCAATTGTTGTTGTAAATGGGGTAGGGTGCGGAAGGGCACAACGGGGAGGGTTGGGATGGGGCGGGGCAGGGCAATTTATTTGAAACATATTAAATGGGGCAGGATAGGGCGGATCAAAATGTTAATAGGTCAAGGCTTCCCCCTCCGTAACCCGCCCCATTTACGTCCCTAAGCAGTAAATTTGCCGTGATCAACTTTGCTTTCTATCGATCTTGCTTTTTTAACATCTATTATTATTTTCAATCAAGATCTAGTGGGGTTTGTTCAACAGAACATCATCTGAGAAAGACATATTTTCGGCTAGAGAATTTGGCTATTGTCTCGTTCTCTCTTCCACCAACATCTGGAGAAGGTTGGTAAATTGTTAACGGGTGCTTCCGATTAGTATTTGTTTTTTTGGGCTCATATTTATTATGCAGTTTGCATCTTCTTGAAGTTTCAGCCATAAATTGGGGAAGTACAAAGTTTTGTTCCATTGGTCAAAGATGTGCATTTGACCTTTATTACATCCGGGGGTTGTTTGCTCTCTACTAAGAAATTTTGAATACTGAATTGGTCTCTTTCAAAATAATATTTGTTGGGGATAAATGGTGCTACTACTTCACTATAGAATTACCAATAAGAGAATGAGTTTTGCTAGTACTAATCGTTCATCTTTTGATAAAATGATTTTGATTCAAACACATGATTCACAAAATTATCTCGATATCCAGAATCATTGAAGATACTTCAACTACTGCATTTGCTAAGACAGATGAAACATGTCTTATAATAACCTTTATAAATAAATGAGTGACTGATTTAGGTGCCATAAATCATATGACTAGTCATTTTGATATTTTTTCTAGCTTTCAATCGCACAAAGCTCTCTCCAGTACTTGATTGGTTTACTTGTATCAGTGTTGGACTTGGATCTCTACTTAAGTCAATCTTATCTAATACTCTGCCATTTGTATCTCTAACCTAATTTTTTACATTAGGTGCAAATTGCATTTTTTGAGTTTGGGGCGTGACAAACTTGGTATCAAAGTAATATCGTATCCTAGGTATTCACTAAGCTATGTCAAGTACAATCTTGTTTATAAATATGTTGTGGACCACATTCTATATGCATGAAGCTACATACATTATTCAGAAAAGTTAACCTTTCTTTCGCTTATATCGTGCTATAGAGCTGAGTCATAAGGATCGAGCTCTTTGGATTACAAATGTTATTGAACTTGCATTATAGCTGCACTTAGTGCAAACAAAGTGAGCCCATATTTTGGTAACCCGTCCAATCCATTCATATTTAATGGGTTGGGTGAGTAACTTTTTTCATGACTAAAATATGGGTTGATACCCATATTCAACCCATAAAAATATGGATAAAATATGGATTAGCCATATGAGTTACGCTTTAACTTTTATTCACTCAAAATTCATAATATTACCAAATATATTGCAATTTCTCTTCCTTTTATGTTCTTCTATAAAACTAATTGTTTTTCTCTATAATTGAAAATGTTAAGTCTTTGGCCCTCCAAAAATATCTATTTTAAATGTACATTTCTTTTATTAATTATAATTATATATTTATTATTTTTTAATTTTATATTAAATAATAAATAATAGTTTAAAATAAACAAATCATGTACTAGTATTGACATTGCTTAAAGTGTATTAAACATGTCGTTAGGACTCCACAACACGCTATTCTTATGATCAAGAGGTTTATATAAAAATATATAGTCCATTCAAGGGTCAAAAGGGTTCAAGACAGAGGGTCAGATCAGTAATAGGGTCATATGTTTTACTACGTTCTGCAGAGAGAGGGCACAATATTCCTCAAAGGGGGAGCATTGAGTTCTGGAAGTGGGAAGAATCACATTTATGCATTGATAGGTATTCTGGCCTTTTTTTTCTCGCTATATTTGTTCCTTGTTAGACTCAGACTTTGTATTGTTGTATATTACTTTATTTATTGTTGGAAAGGTTTCTATAGTGCCACAGTCATTGCAATGACTTTTGTTGTATCTATTCTACTTGACGACTCAATTATTGCCAAGAGGGTTTACCAAGGTTGTTGGTTGCTAGACCCCAACAAACTTGATAGAATTAGAGATGCTATACTTTGATTTTATTATGAGCATGGATTAATTGATATATTTTTACTTCAATATATATCGCGGTGGTTGTTCCCACTTTGTTTCACCCTTATGTTAAATAATTATAATTTTATATAACATGGATCAAAAGGAAAGAAAACACTTAAGAACAAATCAAAAGATGAATTTCAACTCATTAATTAGCAATTTAATTTGTGTCATTTTTGCTCAATAAAAATAACTTAAGCAGCCATTGCCTATTTTTCTAGAGTAAGAATTTGTGGGATAAATTTGATGTGCTAGTCCCTAGTTATGGATGAGTACCATCTTTGAACTTTCCTTTTTAACATAGAATGCATATTTAAAGTCAACTTTAACCAAAGATACTACTTAATCAATTCAAAATTCTGCCAACTTTAAGAAATTTAACAATCTTCTTTTGTCCTAGTGTTCATTTATTTTTGTTTACAAAAAAACAGAGTTTTACTTACAAATTGAAAAAATAATAATTATAAACTAAACTAAAATCACATATAATTGAAGAATTTAAAGAGAGCTTACTGCTTCTATATTAAACCAAAACTTTCAGCGTGACAGAAATAAATCATTTCAACATAAACCAATTTAAATTCGTGTCACGACCCAAAACCGAGCCGCGACTGGCACCCACATTTACCCTCCTATGTGAGCG
>NC_028639.1:50497931-50557685 GCF_001406875.1 Solanum pennellii | reverse complement strand
TATATATATATATATATATATATTATTAAAAAAAAGTTAATTATGGTTGCATAGAAAAATTTGGTCCTGTAAATTTGTGGGTTAGGTAGAAAAATTTAAAGGGGCAACGTAAACATGATAATTTATCATTAGAAAAAGAGTTAATCTTCGGCAGACAAAGGTAACTGCAAAAAAAAAATTAATAAACAAATAAATTGAATTCCGGATACTTCCAGTTGTTAAGGTTGGGTGTGAAAGATTTGCTTAATTTTTGGAAATTTCTAACAATTATTACTTTATAGTGGGAGTTTAATATATGGATATAGAATTTTAAGTTTGGAGAGTTTTGAGTTAGGCTAGACATATAGCATATGGGTGTCTACGGATTGATTTGCTTATAAGTATTGCATAAATGTTAGATTGGAAATGTTCCGAAACTTTGCGGAAGGAAAGGAAAAATCTTGAAGATTTTTGGCACGAGGTTCGGCATTTAAGGTATGTTAAGACTTTTAGACTTGTTAAAGGATATTTTCCTAATCAAATATTTAAAAAAATGAAATAGACAAGGGGTAAGGGCGAAAGATGGGGGTCTCGTATCAATGGTGAGACGGACATTGGTACGAGTACCAGTGTTTTAAAAGGGAAAGTTACTGCGATGGAATGTGGATTGTAATGTGAGAATGTCAAAGCATATGGGCATTAGCTAATATATTATTGACTTTAATTGTTGTGTGATGGTGTTTTCTTTATTTCACCCGTTTAGTTGTGATAATTGAGGTGGTTATGTATTATGTTGATATTGATTGATTGAGATGCATCATCATCCCCTTATATTAAAATAATATTATATACATACATTGACATGAGATTGAGTATAAGTTGCGCACGTGGAGATCATCCGTGCTGGGGATGATGAGATGTTAAGATTATAATTTGGGCATGTGGAGACCGTCTGTATGGAAATTGTTTGATATGATGATAGTGCGTTCAGATCGTCTACACAGACACGTGGAGATCGTCCGTGTTGGTATATGGACCTCGTGAGTCCCCCATGGGTCATGAACTCTCGATGTATTTCCGAGGAGTATCATGTATATACGGTTGAGAGAGTACTGGGTATTCTGAGACATATCATTTCATGGCATCATATTACATTGCATTTCATCACATCCTTCATTCTTGACGATATTGTGTTTTATTTGGTGGCTGAAAATTTCTTAATGTTTGATTAACTCTATTTGATGGAACTAGACTGGTAAGTGAACTATATACTTGTATAGTTAAAGAATTAATTTTCTTATATAAAATCTCGTCACTACTTCTTCGTTGTCGGCGAATGAGACATACTGGGTAGACGTGGTTTCATACTCATACTACACTTGTTGCACTCTTTGTGGTGCGGATTAGATTCCGAGTAGGAGCACATCTTGTGGAGCAATTTGAGTCTGAGTTTGGAGTGTCTTGGAATTGTGGTGAGCTGCTTCGCTGTTCAGTTCCCCACACCTCCCTCTATCTTTTACTTATAATAGTTATTCAGTATTCAGACAGGACATTTCTTATGTTAGAATTGTCATTTAGTTTCAGACTTGCATCGTATTTTAGAAGCATTTGTACTTATGACACCAATTTTTGGGTAGCATATTTTTTCAATTTTCCGCATTCTTACTTATAAGGAACTCAGTGTTGGAGATTTGCTAATTGTTTGTCTTTTTACTTATTAGTTAGATAAGTTTGTTAAAATATGTTGGTTGACTTACATATTGGTTGGGAACATAGGTGCCATCACGACTTGCGAATTTGGGTTGTGACACACATGCATGTCATGATCATTAGAATTGACCACCAGTCTCAAATGAGTCCCTTTTTATTTTCATTTGCCTCAAAAGGAACAAATATTTTCTTTGAATTTTTGTATAGTTGAATTCAGTTTGCATTTCTTCCTTGAGTTGGTCTTCACTAAAGCGTGCAGAAAATGATTTTAAAATTACTACCATCTCTTCAATTGCACAAAATAAAATTTGGCCAGTACATCAAATGTAACATGATTCAAGAAATAGTGACATGCATAGTAACTTATCAACAATTGACAAATTTTGAGAATTTATATGAATACAAGATTCAATGATTATTGGAGGGTGGAAACAATATAACAAATCTGAAGTGTGAAGTTCTGAACAGCTAGAGATGCTTTCAAGATTATCGAGGTGATCTGAATAGTGAACGAACATAGTCTATCTCAAGTTGAAATTAGCTTCACACAAAGAAACAACAAGATCAATCATCCTCGAAGCCGATGCCACATATCGACAACAATTTAAAAAAAATACAATTTTTTTTGTTTCTTTCTTTAAAACAGAGAAATGTTCCTGACATAAAGGATATCTTGAAGACTCAAATTTAAAAAGGTTATTGCAAAATAATGATAATAACAATAATAATTTACATGCATTTTTTTCTCCTAGGATTAAAATTTTTTAGTATGAGACATTTATTTCTTATTATCTCCTAGGATAGTCACTTCTTAATCGGAGACATTTTAAACTAAAAATAAAAAATAAAATATTATGGTGATTATATTTGATTATTTGGATTGGCAAGACCCTCCTACATAATGGAATTTAGAATAGCAGGACCCTCCTACATAATGGGATTAGAAGTACCCTCCTACATAATGGGATTCAGATTAAAAGGACCCTCCTACATAATGAGATTTAGATTAGCAGGATTTCCTACATAATGGGATTATCAGGACCCTTCTACATAATGGAGTTAGAAGGGTCCTCCTACATAATGGGATTTGGATTAGCAGAAACCCTATTACATAATGAGATAAGAAGGACCCTCCTACATAATGATATTTAGATTAGCAGGACTCTCCTACATAATGAGATTAGAAGGACCCTCCTACATAATAGGATTTATATTAGCAGGATCCTCCTACATAATGAGATTTAGGTTAGCAGGACCCCTTACATAATGAGATTTAATTTAGCAGGACTCTCCTACACAATGGGATTAGCAGGACCCTCCTACATAATGGGATTTAAATTAGTAGGACCCTCCTAATGGGATTTAGATGAGCAGGACCCTCTTACATAATGAGATTTAAATTAGCAGTACCCTCCTACATAATGGGATTAGCACGACCTTCCTACATAATGGGATTTAGTATGACCCTCCTACATAACAGGATTAGCAGGTTCCTCCTGCATAATAGGATTTAGCAGGATCGTCCTACACAGTGGAATTTATATTAGCAGGACCCTCCTACATAATGTGATTTAGTTTAGTAGGACCCTCCTACATAATGGGACTAGGTTAATTTCTCCTAAGATAAACACTTCCTAGTCTGATATTATTTATTTATCTACTTATTTTTTTCACATTTTCTAATAACTCACAAAAAAATTTGAGTTAAAACTGGGGAAATTTTTTTGTTTATTTCTTTTGTTTGTGATGGTTTTTAGGTTTCTTCAAGCGGAACATGAATTTGAAATTCAAGAACAAAGTTTTAACTTTTTTTCAGAATGACCAATCCCCATGATAGCTGAAATTGGTTTATTCAATGCATGTACCAACCTGATTTCCTGACATCTATTTTCATTCAGCTTCTAATCAAGAAAACATGCAATCATTCAAGAGCATTTCAAATTGTCATTTTAAGTGGAAAGTTAAGCCTCGATTTTATTCAAGATCAAAATATTCCCCCAAAAATCAAGGTGATATTAGAAAGTCAAGACTCGAGTGAAGACTCAAGAGATGTTGCATAGATAAGAGTTTGTACTTTTATTTTCCTTTTGACTATTACCTTTTATTTTTTTAGTAAGGATAAGAGTCGCGACTTGGATCCTCGATGGAACCTTACTTAACTTCCAACTCATCTCCTCGTCTCTTTGAACTACACACGACCTGATTCCCTTATAACCCGGGATATGTAGGATGTCCAAACGAAGGACTCGGTCGCATATTTTTTCCTTCAAATACAAGTCAGTCAAACTTTATCACGTTATCTACTTCTTTGTATGAAAATTATTCGTGTTTACAGTCAAAGATAATCTGTAGAAACGTAATTTTTTACCGAACTTAAGGTATTACACCTTTTTTAGTAAATAAATATTGCTTTTACTTATAAATTAAATATTTTATTTTTTTCATCGTATTTTAGTAAGCTTAGTTTAAATATTGGAAAACTACAAAAAGATACATGTTTTCTTTTAGTTTAATTTTTCATAAATAAGCTAGTATTTTCTAATTATAATTTTGCACTAGCTATTTGACTTTTCTTTATTTTATTACTTCAAAATAATCAGTAAACATTATGATTATTATTATCATTATTATATTTTTAAAAATTAAAAAGAAATAATAAAATAAAAAATAAATCGAACCCCATTTTCACCCATCATTTTCTCCCATTACCCCAGTCACCACAGTCTTCCACTACAAACGCTCACTCCCACGAAAAACAAGCAGTAACACTCCCCACACACCTATATACATACTACTATTACACAACAAAGGAAAATCAACAAAAATATACATCCACACACGTACAACATAAGAAAAGATGACAAAAACGCAAAAAAGAAGAAGAAAAGAAAACATAAAGAGACACAACAACACACTCACAGAAAAGAGAAAAAAAGTCACTTTATTTTTGTATATTCTTCCTATCATAATTAACCAACACATTGGTATTTTTCTTCCTTCTTCATTACTACTTTCCTATAAATAGAACACATATATCATTACATACAATCTACAAAAGATTTGTGGCTGTTCTAATCGAGCTTCGATTAAGATTTTACGGTACTTATTTTCTTCATTTTGACGTATAACTTTGCCTTTAATCTTAAATGTATTTATGGAATTTGATGTACTTCTGTAATGAGTTTTCTTAAATTTTACTTCATTCATAATTCAATTGAATTGTTGGGTTCAGTGTTATATATTTATTTAATGCATGATAATAGCTTTAATTAGTGTTTATTTTTGTTTATTAATTTTTAGTTGTTAGCTGTTGTTTCTTAAACAGGTCGTGGTAGTGTTTTGTCTTAACTTACAAACCAATAATGATAAAGTAGAATTTATTCGGCTCAAAAATTATTGTTGTTTTATTTATCAAACAAAGGATGAGATTATTTTTTAGCAATTCATCATTGTTTTGTTTGGATTAATAAGAGTTATAATATGTGTAAGCGTAATTTTTTCACCAACTTAAAGATAAAAAATATAAAAATACTATGTGTAGGCCTAATCTTAACATTAACTTTAAGAGTAAAAAAAATAAAAGAATATAAATAACCCGTAATTTTATATTGTATCCTAGAAGTTTAAATTTATTTTATTTAATATTTTTGTAGTATTAGATGGGTATTAGGCATGTTTAAATTAGTTTCAATTAAGAATCTGGTTAAACGCCTTTCTTTAAAACACTTAAAAGAAACTCAAGGATGCGGTGACACACCTTGTCCAAATTTTTTTAATAATTACTTTTTTGTTAATTCAAACCGAGAGGTTTAAATTGAGATTATTCGGTGTGATGAACTAGAGAGGAAAAGACAATTATGTCTCCAAATGTTAATATTGAGAATGCAGTTATAAATCTGGTGTAAGACTAATAAAAATTCAACAGTCAAAAAATAAGTAAATCATGGCATATAGACACAATATATCCAAAAATAGTAAAAATAAGTATTAGTCAGTAAAAGTGACCGTGCTAAAATCACGGGACTCGAGGGATGCCTAATATCTTACCCTCGGTCAACAGAATTTCTTACCTAAATTTCTGGTTCGCAGACCCAAATATAGAGTCATTTCTTTTTGGTTAGGGATTAAAAGAAAATGTGACTTGGAACACCATAACTCAATTGCAAATGGCGACTCTGATAAATAAAATAATCCTTGATTCAATAACGTCACTTAAATTGGAAAAACCCTTATCTGCCGTTGCGCGAAAAAGGAGTGACATATATTGCTTTACTTACCGTTATTTTTTTGTTGGTTGATGAGAATTTTCTTATTTGGTACTCACTCCTTTGCTTCTATACTTGTGTAGGTTATGAGTCTAGATCATTGTAATCACTCTTTCTTCTATTTTGCATCTGAGGCTTACTGTGGAGAGTTGTGAGGTATCTGCTTATCATCTCGGTAGACACCTTTTACTCTTTTATTATGTTCTTATTCTGTTCTAGCAAAAAAGATATTCAGACTTGTACTTCTTTTAATCTAATGTAATACTTAGAGGTTTGTACACAAAACAATTAGGTTTTGAGGTTATATTTGAGCTATATTATATTATTCATGTTGTTGAAAATATATTAGCTTTTTATTCTGATGTACTTCCACATTTCCTTATTTCGTTGGGCTTTGGCTAACCTGTGTTGGTGGAATAAGACGGATGTCATCACGACTAGTTTTTGGATTGTGACATCTTTCATCATACATCAAAGATAATCAATCCTCTTCTTATCACAATGCTTCATTTTTTTCAACTCATCTTATTCCTTCCACTTTCTATTGATAATTTTCTTTTTTAAAATACAAATATAATGATTGTTTTAGTGTTAAATGTGATAATTAATGATGCTCAATCTATTATACAACAAGATATTTGGATTAATAAAGTATATGATGTTATCTATGAATCTTTAATTTCAGGGTACTCTTTGAAGGTTCCTAAATATAATGTGTCTTGTGTTTAAAAATTTTATTTGTGTTGATTGGTGCAATTATTATACAACTTAAAAGGCTTTTTAGTTTGATATCATGACTCGATATCTTCTATAAGTAGTGTTTTTTGTTTACCGTCTTACAACTTTTATGCAATAGGTTGGTTTCTATGGATGTTATTTTGCCTTTTGTTTTTAGAACATGTATATTTTATTTTCTCTTACTTATATGCTTATGCGTATTTTTCTTAATAATTTTACACTTTTCAATTTCTCACAATTTTCCCAATTGAAAGTTTAATATTCTGAATTTCATTTTTATTTTTTGTCATGCTACATTAAAAATATTTTTACTTTGGTAACTCTCTTAATTATATAAATATGCATTGTTAAAAACTAAAAAATTCAATTCTTTAACGTAAAATAATGACCTTGATATTATTACCCACACAATTTTTTTAATTAACTCACAATTTTTTATCATCATGACCTACAAAATAATTAATAATCATATTCATGACACTATTACATATTAAAACATTTATGTTAGTCTTTTAGATTATGTTTTTTGTGCTTATAATATTCATGTTTTAATTTGACTCGAATAATAGGGTAAAGACTATTGAATAATAATCGACTTGTGCGAGTAAATGTAGACAAGAACTTGGGTCGTACTTTATACAACCGTCACCATTAATTTGTAGTTTGAGACATTAAGAAGGATGAAGTCATAAATTGGAAGTATGTGACCCCTAATATGGAAAGGAAAGAAACAAATGGAGGAAACATTCTTATTCATATTTATATACTAGACATTTGAGCCCGTGCCTAATATATATTACTCTTTCTCTATTAATTTATGTGATTATAGATGACATTTGGAAAGTCGTTTTAATTTTCAAATATTTAAATTTATTAGTTAATGCAATATATATTAATGTTAATGTCGTTTTTAAATAATATTTGTTATTTTCTCTATTTAACTTTATGCAACATTGACATAATTTTGAAAGTCAACCTAATATTTTATACATCTTCTAAATATCTCAAGTTTGTTCGTTATTGTGATTTACAGTAATGTTTATGTGATTTTTAAATATTACTATGTTATCTTCCTCTTTTCCAATTTATGTGAAACTAAAAGAAATTGAAAGCCAAACATTCTTTTTATAAATATTTGAAGTGGCTAATTATTATTTATAGTATCTCTCACGTAATTTTCAAATAATATATATTATTTTCTTTTGTCCCAATTTATGTGGCACAAATAAAATTTCAAGAGTTAGAAAAATTATTTTTAGAAATATTTCAAGATATTAGTTAATGAGATTTACAGTACTTGTTAAACCATTTTCAAATAATACATATTATATTACTTGTTTCAATTTATGTGGCACTGATAGAATTGTAAAAGTCAAATAGTTTTTTTATATTTTTTAATTATTGTAATTTACAATAATTTTACGTAGTTTTTAAATATTCAAAAACTCAAAAAACAAGACAACGAATTAATACGAAGAAATCACAAAGTAACTGAAATGACACTACATGCCAAAGCATACATTTTGACCTACTTACAAAATGAAATAATATTTTGATACATTTTATATATAATTTATTCAAATCATAAAATTTAATTATTATTTTCTATTTTTTAAGCAAGGGGGGCATATGAAATACTCTATAATAATTTACTGAAATTTTTGCTTACAAATTAACAAAGAAGCCATTAGAAGAACAACACGGATGAAGTCCACGTGGTTATTTCAACGAGAATATCTGTGAAATGCTAAGTAAGAATCTGGTGATGTCTGATGAGCTAAGTAAAGGAGAATAAGGTCAAGTTTATCTAATATATATTGCTGCTACAGTGAGACAACTTTTTAGCCAAAAAACATTCTTTCAATTCCACATGAATTATTGAAACACCCTCCAAAGTGCCAAAGCAGGCATGTTGAAACTGCTTCTTCTAAATATACTAGATTTGACTAGAAGTGGATGACCCGTGTTGAACAACACATTTCAAGTGAGACACATATATGAAGGTTTCATTTAAGTATATAATAACTGTGACACACCCAAAATTATATATTAGGTGATGGAGTCCAGTTTTATAACATAGGTATGTACATGTTATTTACATAGGCAAAAGAAAAGTGATTTATCATGGATATGCTTATTGCAGTGACCGAAAATGGCTTTGACTATATTGCAAATATAGGTGGCATGGCTTTTCACTAATAAAAAAAATTAAAATACAGCAATTAGTTGAAGTTTTGAATGTAGAAAGTGTCACGCCCCGAGTCTACACTCTGGACGTGGTAGAACCCAATGACCATTACTGATCTTGAATGAACCCTTGGTCTGGCTTACATATCTCAGCGGAACACTCAACTTAATTAAGTTATAGAATTGGGAAAAAGTTCTCATAAAATAACTTTAGATATTGTCTTGGCCAAAATGACATTTAAGTCTCAAATATAGAATCTGAAATAAAGAGACATAACTAAACTACTAGCTATTTGTCTATTTAGCCTCTAAAACTACTTTGATGAATGTTGGAACTGACCCCAAAACATTCTTGAACTTAATATAGAAAAAAACAATAAAAGATGTCCTCCGGATTGCAAGGAGGCTCATATTTGGCTCTGGAGCTCAAATTATATCAATCAAGTGTTGCGTGCTGATCCTGGTTACCTGCGTCTGCATCATAAGACGATGCAGGCCAACTTGCATCATTACATTGAATGTAATAGTATGCGAGTTGGAAATGCTAAACACAACTATAAAGCTTGAAAGAAGTAAGAATGAACTTACGTTGGCTCTACTCAGCTCATGATATAACAGCTCAATATAAAGAAGTAAGGACACATGTGATATAAAGGGAGCTGATATAACAGCTCAATATAAAGAAGTAAGGACACATGTGATATAAAGGGAACTTGTAAAATAGTGTAAACACTTAGTTCATTAAAGATAAAACAATAATAATCTAAACTTTACTTATATATAAAAGTAATATAATTTCTGTGCGAGATTCACTAACCGACAACCATCAAGATGAGCCTAAGTGATGGTACAACGTATTACGTCACGTTGCAAGAGGACCGCTCTATACCTTGTCGTCGATATATAACCTAAACTACTAAGTGAATCCAGTAGTCTATGCTAAAAAGCAATAAGGAATCATCCAAAAAGTATGACCCTTTATCTCTCTATGCTGGCTATGGTTTATGGAGACTTGAGTTAATAAGAATTCGCGTCACCATATCGGTACTTAATACTACTCCCAGAATTAGCTCATCTGTTTTTAAAACAACTTCTTCTCTAGTTTGAGATAACTTCTCAAACTTAGCTTCAAAACCTCTCTTGGAAATCATCATTTTCCTTTTCTTTTACTAAAACTAGTCATAGACTCTGTGGAAGTCTAGCTTCCTCTCTTTCTCAAAAGTTTGAAAACATTTTATTTAAACTCTTAGGAACTATTTAGTTCTCTTATAACTCTTGAGAAGTGAACTCAGCTTGATACTCTTCGCTTAGCTTGAAACTTAACTCTTAGGGAATACTTAGTTCCCTTATAGCTTTTGAGAATTTAAATCAACTCTTTACTTTTTGTTTAACTCATTGCTTGAGCCGTAAAACAAGGTTAAAATGTTTGTTTAAGACTCTTGAATGCTTTAGGAACCTTCTTTGGCTTACTTCTTAACTTTTAGACTTGCCTCTTAACATTTTTGACTTTGATCTTAACTTCCCTTGAATTGGATTATGGATTCAAGGATCATGATCTGATGTTTATTGATGATTTCATGATGTTTAGATGTACTTTAGAGTGTTGGAATCAATAAGTAATAATAGGTACATAACTTAGAAACTAGTACGAAAAGATGTGGGAGAAATGGGATCTCCAGGTGACCAGGCGCTCTGAGAGGCGCGGGATGCCAGAGCCTGACGGACAAAGTCTGTCCTGAGGGGCTCCGGTAGGCGCGGCGCCCCAGGGTCTGTCAGACGGTTTTTTCTGAATTTACTTCTTTTCAACTCTAAACCTCCCAAACTTCCATGGATCTTCCCCGAAACACTTAGGATCACTAATATACTTAATACCCAATAGTGTAGACTCGCAAAACAGCCCAGAAACACGAATCAAACCACTAAAGGTATTCTATAACCCAACCAATAGGAATTTAACAATTTGTTCATCAAGAACTTCAAGATTTATCATTCAAGCTATATGAAACTTACTGAGTTAAATATATTATTGTGTGGGTGAATGAACCCAACAGAAAGATCTCACATACCTGAAAGGGATCACCCCCGACGAAACTCTCTCAACGTTCTTGGCGAAATCTTGATCTTTTCTCCTTTCTCATTCTTCTGTTCTGTTTTCTCCCAAGACCTAATCGTATTCAATATTCTAAAAACTGACTTAAGGCTTAACTTGTCCCCTAGTAAAACCTTAAAACAAATTAGAAAAAAGTAGGGTGAAAAGACTACTTTACCCTTACTAAAATCCAGTTTGGATTCTCCTTGATCCAACAACCCAACTTTTGAAAGGCATATCTCACTAATACGATATCAAAAATGCACAAACTCGGTGCCGTTGGAAAGATAATATCAAGGGATTTCCAACCATATAAATAAATCACCCTAACTCCTTCTGAGCTGGGAGTTATGGTCGTTTGAAAATGATCAAAACATCACTTTTACACTTAGGAAATTTTCCAGATTTCCCTATTTATTTCCAAAAATGATTATTCTTGGTTTCTTAGCTTATTATTAGTTATCAAGTTACGAGATGTTACAATATCTCCCCTTAAGAACATTCGTCCTCGAATGAGAACTCTTGCACTAAGCCAAGGGTGGTAATATCATTTCAGCACTCCACAACAGAAGCAAATAACAACACATTTACACAGTCATTATAGAGCGTTAAGAAGAGAATTTAGTACCTTGATCTGCATTCTCTACGGATTCGAAGAGAAGTGGATATCTTCTCTTCATATCCTCTTCAACTTCTCAAGTTGCTTCTTCAGAAAACTGATTCCTCCAAAGGACTTTGACTAATGCCACTTCCTTTGTTCTCAACTTGTGAACTTGACGGTCTAAAATTTGGACTGGTACCTCTTCATAGGATAAGTTATTTAATCCCAACATCCTTAATTGGTATAATCAATGAAGGATCACCCAAGCACTTATTTAACATAGAAATATGGAATACCAGATGAACCGCCGCTAACTCTTGGGATAGCTCCAACTCATAAGCCAGATTGCCCACTCTCTTGGAGATTCTATAAGGTTCAATATATCGGGGACTAAGCTTCCCTTTCTTACCAAACCTCAGAAGACCTTTCATGGGTGGAACCTTAAGATATACCCTTATCATCCACTTCAAACCCCAATGGCCTTCTCTTCACATCAGTGCAGGACTTTTGGAGTCTGTGCCGTCTTTAACTTTTCTTGAATCACTTTCACCTTCTTCATAGCGTTGGTCAACTAGATATGGTCCTATCAACCCTGCTTCTCCAACTTCGAACCACCAATAAAAGATCTGCATCTTCTCCCATAAAAAGCTTCATATGGAGCCATTTGGATGCTCGAATGGTAACTGTTGTTGTAAGCAAACTCAATGAGGGGTATATGATCATCCCAACTTCCTTTGAAGTAGATCACACAAGCTCTCGACATATATTCTAAGGTCTGGATAGTATGCTCTGCTATACATCTATCTAAGGATGAAAAGTAATGCTTAAGTTCACATTTGAACCTAAACCTTTCTGGAAAGATTTCAAGAATTGTGCAGTAAATTGTGCACCTCTATATGAAATAATGGAGAATAGAACTCCATGAAGTCTTACCACTTCTTAAAGGTACAACTTAGCATAATCCTCAGTTTAATAGGTAGTCTTTAGTGGCAAGAAATGGGATGACTTTGTCATTCTATCGACGATCACCCAAGTAGAATCATGCTGCCTGCGAGATCTTGGCGAACTCGTGATAAAGTCCATGTTAATCATCTCCCACTTCCATTCCAGAAGTTCTATAGTCTAAGACAAACCTCCAGGCCTTTGGTGCTCTATTTTCACTTGCTGTCAATTTGAACATTTGGCAACAAACTCAGCAATATCCTTCTTCATGCCTTCTCACCAATATATCTCTCTCAAATCATGGTACATCTTGGTGGAACCCGGATGAGTTGGAATATCTGGAGCTATGAGCCTCCACTAGGATCCCCTCTTGGATTCCATCCATCTTTGGTACACATAATCAACCTTGGTACTTCAGCAAACCATCTCCCCCTTATTTAAAAGTCGATACCCTTTGCTTATAAACATCTGCCTTAAAATCAAGCTTGATGGGATCTTTGTCTTGATTTTTTTCACCTCAGACACTAGTGATGATTAAGCCCCATTAGTCACCACTATCCCTCCTTCTGTGGAATCCATAAGTCTGACTCCCAGGCGTGCAAGTATGTGCACATATTTAGATAATTCCCTCTTTTCTTCTTCAACATGGGCGGTACTACCCATGGACAACCTTATTAAGGCATCAGCAACCACATTAGCCTTACTTGGGTGGTAAAGAATACTTATATCATAATACTTGAGTAATTCTAACCACCTCCTCTATCTAAGATTTAGCTCCTTCTAAGTGAACATATACTGGAGGCTCCTGTGATTAGTGAATATGTCAACATGAACACCATATAAGTAGTGATGACATATCTCCAAAGCAAAAACTACTGCATCCGATTATAAGTCATGAGTTGGGTAGTTCTTCTTATGAACCTTCAACTGTTAGGAGGCATAAGCTATAACCTTGTCATTCTGCACCAACACACAGACCAAGCCAACTCTTGATGCATCACAATACACCACAAAACATTGAGTACCTTCTAGTAAGGTCAAAATTGGAGCGGTACTCAATCTCATTTTCAACTCCTGAAAGTTTTTCTCACAAGATTTAGACCATTTAAAGTTGACTGTCTTCTGAGTTAGCTTGGTCAAACGATATGAGATAGATGAGAATACTTCAACAAACCTTCTATAGTAGCCAGTCAAACCTAAGAAACTCATTATATCCGCTAGAGATGTGGGTCTAGGACAACTCTGAACCGCTATCTTCGAGTGTAAACTCTAATCCCTTCACCAAAAACAATGTGGCTTAAGAATTCCACATAGTTAAACCAAAACTCACACTTGGAGAACTTAGCATATAGCTCCTTATCTTTCAAGGTCTGCAGAATAATTCTGAGGTGACTAGCACGATCTTCTTCATTCCATGAATAAATCAGTATGTCATCAATGAAGACGATGACAAACAGATCTAAATAAGGTTTAAAGACTCTGTTCATAAGATCCATGAATGTTGCAGGTGCATTCGTCAAACGAAAGGACATAACCAAAAATTAATAATGCTCATATCTTGTTCTAAAAGTTGTCTTTGGAATATCTCATTACCTAACTTTCAACTGATCGTAGCCTGATCTAAGATCAATTTTCGATAAGCAAGAAGCAACCTAAAGCAGGTCGAAAAAGTCATCTATCCTTGGGAGAGGATGCTTATTCTTGGTGGACACCTTATACAACTAACAGTAATCTATACACATCCTAAGGGAACCATCCTTCTCCCTTACAAACAAGACCGGAGCGCCCTAACGTGAGACACTTAGTCGAATGAACCTTTATCTAACAAATCTTTCAATTTTTCTTTTAGGTTTTTTAAATATGTTAGTGCCAGTCGTATGGCGGAATATAAATAGGAAGAGTATCTAGGATGATGTCTATGTTGAAGTCTATCTCTCTTTCGGGAGGTACTTCGGGTAGATCATCAGGAAAGACTTATGGAAACTCGCTGACTATAGGAACTGACTGAAGGGAAGGTATGAGCACTTAAGTCATTAACTCAGACTAAGTGATAGATACACCCTTTTGAGACTAACTTTCTCGCCTTAAGGTACGAAATGAAACAACTCTTAGACACTGCTGAACTACTACTCCAATCTGTGACTAGCTCATTAGGAATCTGGAACTTGACAACTCGAGTCCTACAATCTATTGACGCATAGCAGACATGAAGCCAGTCCATACCCAATATGAAGTCAAAATCTACCATGTCTAGTTTTACTAAATCAACCATGGTGTTCTTGTGATTGATGGAAATTGGACAATCACGATAGACTCTTTCCGCTAGAATAAACTCACCAGCAGGTGTAGATACATAGAAGGGTTCACAAAGTTTTTCAGGAAGAATCTCAAACTGATTTGCAACATAAGGAGTTACAAAAGATAAACTTGCTCTTGGGTCTAACAAAGCATAAACATAAAAAGTAAAAACTTTGATCATGCCCGTTACAACATCTGGAGAGTTATTTTGATCTTGGCGGCTAGTGATTGCATAGAGATGGTTTTCCCCTGCACCAGTAACAAAAGTGGCTCCCCTAGGTGCAGCCCTATCTGGTGGAGCAACTGCTGAATATTGGGCTCTATTTCCTTGGATATCCACCTCCTTGCTTACTTTTAGGACAATATTTCATGTATGTCCCTCTTAGCCATACTTGAAGCAACCCGACTAGCCATCACGACACTTATCAGCATGGTTTCTAGCACACCTACTACAAGTAGGAGCCCAACTACCACCTTGTGCCACACAACCTTGGGATTTGGCTGGTCTAGCCTCTTGGTTCTGCGAATTCTAGCCATTTTACCCACCTCTGTTTCTTGGCGTAGGTGCACTAGCAGATGATGGTGCATGCCCTTTTTGTTTCTAAAATTGTGGTTGACTCGAACCACCTTTCTGTTGCCAAGACTCATTTACATTCATGGCCTTCTTGTTTCTGTACTCTTCTCTGTCCCTCAGATTGTCCTCTTCAACTTGCTTCACATAGATCATTAGCCTGGATATGTCAATGTCGCTTATCAACATTGCAGCCCTACCTACTTTACTTGAAACACGACCTAAACCAGCAACAAACAAGCTTGTTCTGCTCCTCATATCCTTCACCATCTCTGGAGCATAGAGAGACATTTGGGTGAACTTCAACCCATAATCGTGCACATTCAAGCAGTCCTATTTCAAAGTGAGGAAATCTCGTACCTTTGCTTCCTTCAGTTCTCAGGGAAAGAAATGCCCGAAGAAGGCTTCTTCAAAGGAAGCTCAACTTGGATGTGGTGCATCCTCAGCTCTACCATCCTTTCATTGATCAAACTAGGTTCTAGCCACACCCTTCAGTTGATATGCATCTAACTCAACTCTCTCAGCGCCAACCACATGCATCACGTCGAACACCTTCTTTAACTCTTTCACAAAGTTATCTGGATCCTAGGTAGTGTTTGAATTAGTGAAGCTTGGGGGATTCATCCTCAAGAATATCCTTGAAGTGTTAGCCCATTCTTGTCGAGCTCCGCTTTGTTGCCCGACTTGGTTGGTCACAACTTGACTCAACTTCTAGATAGCTTCACGGAACTCAGCATTTGTGACTTCTCCTTGCGGTTGCACATCAGGTGCATTGGGTAACACTTGTTCTAGAACATTTCTTCTGGGGGGACAACCTCTCGCTACTCTTCTTGGAGGCATTGTAAATCACTGAAATACGCGCAAGCACGAGTTAGAGAGATACTTTTAGAGATAAACTCTAACGTAGAAAAAAATATGAAAGAAGTGAGACATTCCTAAATGTTGTAGCCTCCTAATCATAGATGTGGCGTGCTTCACACCGATGACTAAGACTCTACAGAAACGGCTTCATAAACTCCCTAGGTTTCTTGAACTATATGCTTTGATACCAAGTTTGTCACGCCCCGAGTCTACACACTGGACGTGGACCATTGCTGATCTTGAGCGAACCCTTGTCCTGGATTACTTATCTTAGCGGAAGACTCAACTTAACTCAGTAATAGAATTGGGAAAAGTTCTCATAAAATAACTGTAAATACTCTCTTGGCCAAAATGGCACTTAAGTCTCAAATATAGAATCTGAAATAAAGAGACACAACTAAACTATACATTATCCATCTATAAAGCCTCTAAAACTACTTTGATGGATGTTGGGACAGACCCAACAACATTCTATTGAACTTAATTTAGAAAAAAACATAAAAGATGTCAATCGGAATGCAAGGAGGCTCACCACTGACTATGGAGCTCAAATTGGATAATCGAAGCGTTGCGTGTTGATCCTGATTACCTGCGTTTGCATCATAAATGATGCAGGCCAATTGGCATCAGTACATTGAATGTACTAGTATGCTAGTTGGAAATGCTAAACACAACTATAAAGCTTGAAAGGAGTAATAATGAACTTACCTTGGCTCTACTCAACTCATGATATAACAACTCAATATAAAGAAGTCAGGACACATGCGCTTAGTTCATTCAATATCAAACAATAATAAACTCAATTTTACTTATATATGAAGGTAATATAATTTCTGTGGGATATTCTCTAACCGACAACCATCACTATGAGCCTAAGTGATGGTATAACGAATTACCTCACATTGTAAGAGGACCGCTCTATACCTTGCCGTCGGTATAAAACCTGAACTACTAAGTGGATCCACTAGCCTATGCTAAAAAGCACTAAGGAATCATCTAAAAAGTATGACACTTTATCTGTCCATGCTGGCTACATGGTTTAATGGAGACTTGAGTTAATATGAACTCGCGTCACCATAATGGTGCTCAATACTACTCCCAAAATAATTAGCTCATATGTTTTCAAAAGAACTTCTTCTCTAGTTTGAGATAACTTCTCAAACTTAGCTTCAAAACCTCTCTTGGAAATCATATTTTCCTTTTCTTTTACTAAAACTAGTCATAGGCTCTGTGGAAGTCTAGCTTCCTTTCTTTTTCAAAAGTTTGAAAATATTTTGTTTAAACTCTTAGGGACTACTTAGTTCCCTTATAACTCTTGAGAATTCAACTTTATACTCTTTGCTTGCTTGAAACTTAACTCTTAGGGAATACTTAGTTCCCTTATAGCTTTTGAGAATTTAACTCAACTCTTTACTCTTTGTTTAACTCATTGCTTGAGCCTTAAAACAAGGTTAAAATGTTTGTTTAAGACTCCTGAATGCTTTAGGAACTTTCTTTAACTTGCTTCTTAACTTTTAGACTTGACTCTTAACTTCTTTGACTTTGATCTTAAGTTACCTTAAATTGGATTATGGATTCAAGAATCATGATATCATGTTTATGGATGATTTCATGATGTTTACATGTACTTTAAAATGTTGGAATCAATTAGGAATAATAGGTACATCACTTAGAAACTAGTACGAAAAGATGAGGGAGAAATGAGATCTCCAGGTGACCCTGGTGCTCTGAGAGGCATGGGATCCCAGAGCATGATGCGCAGAGTCTGTCATGAGGGGCTTTGGTAGGCGCGGTGTCCCAGGGCCTGTCAGACGGGTTTTGCCAACTTTTCTTCTCCAATTTTCAACTCTAAATCTACCAAACTTCCATGGATCTTCCCCTAAACACTTAGGATTACTAATATACTAAATACCCAATAGTTTAGACTCATAAAACAGCCGGAAACACGAATCAAACCACTAATGGTATTCTACATCCCAACCAACAGGAATTTAAAAATTTGTTCATCAAGAACTTCAAGATTTATCATTCAATCTATATGAAACTTGCAGAATTAAACATATTGGTGTGTGGGTTAACGAACCCAACACAGAAAGATCTCACATACCTGAAAGAGATCACCCGCGATAAAACTCTCTCAACGATCTTTTGGTGAAATCTTGGTCTCTTCTCCTTTCTCTTTCTTCTCTTTTCTCCAAGCCCTAAGTGTATTCAATAATCTAAAAACTGACTTAAGGCGTAATTTTCCCCCTAATAACCCCTTAAAACAAATTAGGAAATAGTAGGGTGAAAATACTATTTTACCCTTACTAAAATCCAAATTGGATTCTCCTCGATTAAACAACCCAACTTCCAAAAGACATATCTCAGTCATACGACATCAAAAACGCACAAACTTGGCGCCTTTGGAAATATCTTATCAAGAGCTTTCCAATCATATAAAGAACTCACCCTAACTCCTCCTAAGCTGGGTGTTATGACCGTTTGAAAATGACCAAAACATCACTTTTACACTTAGGAAATTTTCTAGATTTCTCTATTTATTTTCAAAAATGATTATTCTTGGTTTCTTAACTTGTTATTAGTTATTTCAAGTTACTAGATGTTTTAGGAATTAGCAATTTTGAAAAGGTAAAATCGAATAGTTTATGTAGAAGTTTATATACCTTGTTATAGTGTTTTTGAGGGAAAGTTTCCACCTCTAGAGCATGCATGTGATGGGAAATGACTTCTTCCTTGTATTTTTTGTTTGTAACAGGATTTTCAATCTTCCTTTTGCTTCATGTCGATGAGCAAATCAAAGGAGAATATGGTCAAGTCCATATAATATCTATATTGTTGCTACAGTGAGATAACTTTTCAGCCAATAATATTGTTTCAATTCTACTTGAATTATTGAAACACCTTTTTAAGTGTCAAAGCAGGCATGCTGAAACTGCCGCTTCTAATATACTAGAAGTGGATGGCCCCCAACATTTCAAGTGAGACACATATATAAAGGTTTCCTATTTAGTACATAACAATTGTGACATAACCAAAATAATATATTAGGTGGCAGACCCAAGTTTTATAACATAGGTATGTACATTTTATTTACATGGGAAAAAGAAAAGCGATTTGTTATGGATATGCTTGCTGCAGTGACCTATATTACAGTATGAAGGGGGCATGGCTTTTTACTAATAAAAAAATACAGCAACTAGTTGAAATTCTGAGTGTAGGAAATAGTAGTTTTGAAAAGGTAAAATGGTATAGTTCATGTAGAAGTTTATATACCTTTTTATAGTGTTTTGGAGGGGGATTTTCACCTCTAGAGCATGCATGTGATGGGAAGTGTCTTCTTCCTTGTCTTTTTTGTTTGTGACAGAATTTTCAATCTTTCTGTTGCTGCTTCTTGTTGTGTCCATTGGAGTAGGTGATGATGGTGCACTGATGATTTTTTCTTATTCCGCATATGACAAGATAATTAATTTTTCAAGTGTTTCATCTATATTTTTAGCAGGAGAATATCTTTCCAGTTAATCATCTTGTCACATTTGCAAGAGACAACATTTGTTTCTAGGGGAGGCATTTGAATTTTTATGGATGAGAAAAGATTAATTGACAATAGGCATCTATATTATATTTATTTTAATTATGTGTAATATACATATAGAAACCTTAGTGCAGTAAATGTCGTAGATCTCTTCTGCGATTAGTGCTTTTGCTGAAAATGGTGACATCAAATTGGCATATATTATTAAAAAAAATAAGATAATGAAACATAGAGGATGATTTAAAGTTGTTACTCAACAAGTAAGACATAAAAATGTAATTTAGGTGGAGAGGAAAAAAGAGGAATCATGGGTGCAGACATGATTATTCATTATCAGTACTGGTAGAATCAAAATTATTTTTTCGGTTTGAAGTATTAAGAATCACAGTTATAAAAAATAGAACTAATTTGAATAGTTAGACATAAGGCGAAATCGTTGCATGGTAACTCTAAGTTAGAAGTGACTCCTACCTCAAACCTTAATTGAAAATGTGCAAGAAATACAAAAGAACACAAAAATGATCACACCCTTGGATGGTATAACTGGTATTAATTTATCAATTGTCAATTTCTAAAATAAAAACAAATTTGAACTCTCAAATCTCCATTGGTATGTTACAATAGGAAGAGTTACTACTCATATTTTTATTTTGAAAGGAATAAAAAGTGTTGAATTTAAATAACAACAAGAGCTCATTTAAAGGTCACATTGCCATCCTATAGAAATAATATTTTTATGGAGTAAATTCTTGGCAAATGTACATTTAATTGACCATCAACACAAGCTTAGTATGCACTTTAGGTTGTAAGTTCTAAAATAAAACTTGGCTTACAGCTTATATTAGAACAATTCATAGTTGCTTTGTCTAAAAATATTCATACTAGGTCTATGTTTATTCTTATGTAGGGCTTTTTCATTTGTTTTTTTATTCCATATTAGTGTCTTTTCAAACCTCAGAATATATCAACAGAAAGGTAAGATAAACTCAAAAGAATCAAGCTACTGCACCTCTATTATTCTTTTTAAAATTGTGTGTTGAATCAGCTTGCACACACGTCAATCGATACAAAGAGAATAGCTACCTCCCATCAGGATCCTTCTATCAGTTCCCTAATCACTTTAGTATTTTGATGTTTGATATTTCTGGGCACAAAAATTGAATGGTCTGATAAGTTGCTCCTATAATTTATCATGTCGTATGTCTATACATCTTATTTCACTCATATATTAGTTTTAAAATATCCACAACAAATCTACCAAAACATATAGTGAAGCAAATAAAAAGAGGTGAAATAAATTTGTGTAAATATGGTTGCAAAATAGATAAAGAAAACTAAGGAAAATCTAAGTGGATGTAATGGAAGCAATGTCGTACCTTTTAATCTTGAAGAATAATGAAATGATACTTTTTGATTTTTTGTCGATTATATCTTGGTCGGCCCTTATCAACGACTTGCACCTTAACTGCTAATTCTTTAGTTTTCTTGTAACTGCATTTATGCTTAATGTTCCTGCCATGAGATGATCTACGATTATAATATTGTAATGTTGTTAGCGCATGATAATAATAATATGAGCAAATAGAATATCGATAGTAACAGATTTGCATAACATAATATAAATGATTGAAAGGTAAAATTGTCAAAGAAAGTAAGAGGATTTTTTTACCGTAAATTGTAGCACTATCAATTTAGACAAAGCTTTTGCAATAATTTTGTCATAAACTATATTATATATAGAACAATCAATTTTATCCTCAACTGTTGACAATCTTATTAATACTTTAACACAGTTGAACTTCTAGCTCTTGACCATGCAATGTACAATTGGCCAAGAGAAAAAAAAGCTTCTCTTAGATAAATTCCAACCTTGAGCTATGTTTAAAAGTCATATCATAGCATGTGCTGCAATTAAACTCCGTTGTGACAGGTTTTTCTGCATTTGAGCATGCTTAAATCTTATGTGTCTTATGCATTACCGTATATGAACTTTGGATAAAATGAATGAGTGAATTTTTTTCCCTTCGTAGCAACTCAACTTCTGTGATTTCGATATTTAAAGTTGAATAAATTTATGGTTTTTTACTTACTAAATTAGATTTCTAAACTATAAAAAGTTACCAACAAATTATAGAAAGACAAAATAAAACCACCGAAATGTGGAGGGAAGCTAAGAAAATCAAGAAACATAAAAGTGTCATTAAATAATTGAACTATAGAAAGACAAAGCAGAGCAACCGAGAGGCCTAGGGGAGCTAAGAAAATAAAAAAATATGGAAGTGCCATTAAATAATTGATCGTTTATCCCATTTATGTAGTTGCGAAGGCAATTTCACTTGAAGCTATGTTGATCCTGCTATTAAAGCCATTAAGCTGAATTAAGAAGGTCATACACAGGCAACATGGACTAAGGCTTTTATGATTTTGCTTGATTCCCCACGTTGGTTCGGGGATGAGTTGTTTGTATACATATTTGGTCTTGGAATCTATTCATCAGTCACCTCATGAGATAATTTGGTATTGAGTTAGTCCTAAGGTTCATTATTTTAACGTAAGCCTCTTGTATCAATATGAAATGAGGAATGAAGCTTTATATCCCACACACCTCTTCCCCTGTGTGACTAAATATGCTAACATACATTTGTCCATGTTTAGAATAACCAAAGTTCTGTGATGACTGTCAAGCGAATAAAACTAATTGCCAAAGAAATATCAACCATCAGTGGTGTGTGAAGTATTTATCCAAGTTTATGGATAGGGTAGTTCTTACCCCCCCTTTAGTTGCCAAGAGATACAGAACAAACGTGCAACAAATTATTGACGCCTTCATGCAATAGGTCATTTGATATTCCTTAAGGTAAGCAGTATCATTTTTCCCTTAATCTAAAAAACCTAGCAATCTCCTAATGTGAAAGAAAATCTGAATTTATCTCAGATGGAGACATGAGGCAACAACCAAATAATAAATTAGAATTATCTGAGGCAACCACGAAAGCACAAACAATACAATCTAACCTACCAATTCCATTTTCTGAATTTTGCAGTGGGAACACTTTAATTTTCACATCCCAAGACCACACCCTAGAAGTTAGGGTACAATCTCGAATTATAACTGGCGTACTCGACCTCTCAAAGGTCTTATACAAGCCCTTTCATATCATTCATCGCATAAACATAGTGAAAAGTAGTGCAAAAATAAAACTTTTCACAAAACATAATATAGTCTTCAAAATCTCTTTCATATAAAAGTAATAGGAAATACTAAGTCTCAATCTCATCATCATAAGACACAAGAATACTTGGGACACGGCCCATACTTCAAAATACGATATAGAAATACTTAGTCTATTATAATACTTTGAATGAAAACATAAAGCCATATATCACCTCGAGTCAAGTGAGGACATATTTCAACTTCTCTTGAATGATCTTCTAAGTCTAAGTCTTCACTTCTCAAATCTCCTCACCTACCAAGAACTATATATATAGATAAAAGCATGGAGTAGTACAACCACATGTACAAAGTATTGTTTTATGCATAAAAATCATGAAAACAGACATTTATTGAAAATATGCATCTTTTCATTTAAAAATCATATTATAATCATAAGAACAACATTTAGCAACTTAGAAACACATAAGATAACCATTAAACCAGAAATCACATTTTTAGAACTCACTTTACAGTAAGCTCATTCACTATTACAGTGAATTACTTCGTTGTACAGTGAAGTGACATATTCTTCACCTTAGACACCCTTTAGCATGTAATTTTCTCACTCAAATGTATCCTAATATTCACTTAAGTCACACAAAGAGAGACCGCCCATACTCCCTCTCTAGGTGTGCCTGGTGTACCGTGGTTTTACGGTACTTTCAATGTCTTTTCCTAAAGTTTAGTGTGTGTCTAAAGCCTTTTTATATTGATTTTTGCTGTAGGTTTCTCTTTATTTGCAGAAAATCTTTCCAAAGAAGAACACGGAGGATTTGAGCAGAAATTGCAGAAGTGACCACCTACGGAGCTCACGACGGTCCGTCGTGACTGTTACGGTCCGTAGGTGGCACCGTAGTGAGAAGAAAATGACTGCTAAAGGAAGTAGGGGAAGTCTGACCAAGTGTGGGACTACGGAAGCTCATGACGGACCGTCATAGCCATGACGATCCATCCTGCATATTCGTCGTGGTTGTCAGAGAGTAGTTCCAGTACCAATTTCGAGAAGTTTCTAAGTATTGTGGAACGGAACCCCTCGATGGACCGTCGTGCTTGCCACGGTCCGTCATATCTGTCCGTCGAGGGTAACAGAAAGTTGATAAAGAAAGCAGTAGAAAATTATGCCAAGTATGGAATGACGGAGCCCATGACGGACCGTCGATTCCATGAAGGTCCGTCGCAGGGATGGTCTATTCGGTCGCGTTTTGGACAGATTTATCGCAAATAGAGTCCTTTTTTTATTAGGTTTTATTTTATTATCAATAGTTTGAAAAACTTCATTTTTGGGGTTAGACTTTAGGATATTTTTTTAGTTCTCTTATTTAAGTATTGAACTCTTGATTTTTGTATTTGATCATACTTTTCCGGAATCAATTGTTGGTGTTTTTGTGAATTATTCAAGTGAATTTCTGGATTTTCTTCATTCTCATAAAAGTAAGTGCAGATTTCTTATATTATCAATATGAATTGTGTGATTATTAGCCTGGGTAACTAAACTCCATAGCTAGGGTTGTGCGAACCATGGGTAAATAACAAGGTAAAATCTAGCTAAAATAACAATTCTAGAATAGTGTCTTGCATGTATTACTAATTCTTTCTATTACAAGTCTTTTTAACGGATGGCCAACATTAGAACTAGCCTTATTGCTACTTGCCGGACCAACGAGGTAGATAATAGGAAAAGAATTATCAACATAGATTTAGTGTATACTATCTAATAGGCTAGTGTCGGTTGGTACGAAGTAACAACTTAGTCAAATATCGAATATGATGCTTAATATAAGGTAAAGATAAGGTTTAGTAAAGCAACACACATAGTCGGACCAAGGTGCGGAGTTAAATTCTCTAGATGCCGGACCAAGGATTTAGAGATACCTAACTTATCACTTTGCATGCAAGATACTAGGAAAGGATTGTTATAGCTAGAATTACTGAGTTAGGAGCCTGTGGGGAACACTTACGCCCTAGTTACTCTCATTACTTGATTAAACTCCAATACTTGAACCAGTGACTTGTTTACCTTAATTTAGCTAATTGCTTTTATTAATCAAAACCCCCTTTAGTTATTTGTTTTCGGGAAATAATTGACTAAATAGAAGTAATAATAGAATAAAGTTAAGTCTGAACCATTTTTCTCGTGGGAACGATCCCAACCTCACTAGTTGGGTTCTTTACTTGATGCGGCCGCTTTTACTTCGTTTCGAGAAGTAAATTTGAGCGTATCAAATTTTGGTGCCGCTGCCGGGGAAAGTGTCTTTTAGATTAATTTTAAGCTTATTACCGAAGTTTAGTCAACATTTTTCTAATTTTACTTTTTCTGTTTGTTTTTGTCTCCTGCAGATATAACTTCCTTACATGCCAAACACACGGAGTAGAAGTACCAGTAATTGAACCTGACCCCGAACTAGAGCGTACTTTAAGAACAATGAATCAGAATTTGGGCATCTAAGGTGATGAGGTCGACCCGCAAATGCCACCATTGGTCGACGCTCGTGACCCTGTATTACATGATATTCATGGGGAAGGTGAAATACGGAGACAACCTGCCGCTCCACGCCCTCAAGAGTACTATAGGGGCTATGAAAATATTGCAGACTCCGATGGCCCACTCGTCTTGCCCCCTCTACCACACGGACACACTTTTGTGGTAACTAGTAGTCTGATGCAAATGTTCACTGCCACAAGTTTATTTTCAGGGCTTCTTTTTGAGGATCCACATGCCCACATCGCTAAGGTAAGGGCAGTGTGCAAAAGTTATGTAGGGAGGCCCGATTCGAATATGGATGTAATGGGGCTAAGAGTTTTTCCTCTCTCACTAATGGGAGAGGCTGCTATCTAGTTTACTGAGCTCCCTTATAACTCAATCTTCACTTGGAATCAACTGAGGGATGCTTTCTTAGCACGCTACTAACCGGTGTCTAAGAAACTAAACCACAAAGACAGAGTGAACAACTTTGTGGCACTACCGGGAGAGTCAGTTAGCAGTTCTTGGGATAGGTTCACTTCATTCTTGCGAAGTGTTCCAAATCACTGCATAGATGATGAGTCTCTGAAAGAGTATTTCTATCGGGGACAAGATGATAATAACAAAGCGGTGTTGTATACAATAGCAGGTGGTTCTTATGAGGAGTGTCCTTATGCCGAAATTACTGAAAAGTTAGAGAAAATCTCCCGAAATAATAAAGCTTGGAGTACTAGGAAGTCAGATACTGGGACAAACACCTTCGCAGTCCAATCCGCACACAACTCAGTCGCAGATGATCTTCATGAGGAGATGGCTCAAATGAGAACTGAGCTTGGGTTAGTATTTTTTTTTTAATAAACGACCCTTGAGGTGGGTCAGGGGTTGAGTAACACTCCCAGGCCTTATCATTAACAGAAACAAAAGAGTACAAGAAGGGGGGCATAAACCTTACCTTCTATCATTTGGTAGGTATATAGTTGACATACCTACTAACGTTAGTCAACTCAACCTCATACATTGAGATGTTATCTACAGAAAAACTAAGTACGTAAAGAGGAGTCCTCTTCTAATACACTTTTTCTAAAAATAAATAAGGAGACTCTCCCTTTTACAACTTAAATGAAAAGAGAAAATCTATATGAGACTAATGTCTATGCTAATCTATCAACTTAGCTTTTCCTCAACTTTGTTGTATTTCCACCTTCCTGTTGTTGTATTTGGTGTAGTAATTTGTATATGTAATACTTTGCTTGTTTCTTGCTAGCTTGGGTTAGTGTTGAAACATGTTGCTGGGGGTGCGGAAAAGATAAATGCGGTGAACTACTTGTCTAAACCACCACCGCCAAATGATGAATATTACTATGATGAGGACTCCTATGTAGTAAATGATCAGACGGGGGGTTTCCGCCCGAACGCCTAAGGCTCCAATCAAGAGAATTGGCGCCAAGATCAAGGAAACGAAGGTCGGAACTATGGTAATTATAAGGGTCATTATGTCCGAGATGGGAATTACAACCGCGACAACAACTTCAACCGGGATAACTATGGTAACAGAAATGATAGGAGTAGGCCCTATGTTCCACCTCAAAATTGTGAAGTTGCTCCTAGAGATGGTGGAGGTAGTACGGCGCGAGTTGAGGATATGATGCAGAAAATGATGAGGAGGTTTGATGCTAGGGCAGAAATTTGATACACATGCAATCTCGATCAAGCATCTTGAGTTGCAAATGGCCCAATTGTCTGCAATTATGAACACACGGCAACCGGGCACTCTTCCTAGAAACACTGTCCAAAATCCGAAAAATGATGGGCATTGTATGGCAATCACTACTCGGGGTGGTAAGCAAACCATTGACCCACCTATGCCGTCTAGTGTAGAAAAGGTGATAAGAGATGATGATACAGTGGTGGAGGTTAGTGGTGAGTTAGAAGATAAAACGGTAAAAGATGTTGAGGTGCCCCAAAAGGTGACCCCCATGCCTAGACCACAACCTCCTTTCCCACAAAGGTTAGTTAAAAAGACTGAAGATGGTAAATATCGACGTTTTATAATGATGTTGAAACAGCTTTCTATCAATGTCCCTTTGGTAGAAGCTCTTGAACAAATGCCCGATTATGCCAAGTTCATGATAGATTTGGTTACAAAGAAAAGATCAGTCACTTTTGAGGATGATGATAGAATGCAGCACTGTAGTGCCATTGCTACAAGATCTCTAGTGCAAAAGAATGAAAATCCGGGTGCTTTCACTATTCATTGTACAATCGGGTTGTTACATTTTTCGAAAGCATTATGTGATCTTGGGGCAAGTATAAATCTCATGCCCCTCTCGATTTACAAGAAGTTGGGTTTGGGTAACCCAAAGCCCACTGCGATGCGGCTATTGATGGTCGATCGAACGGTAAAAAGGCCCATTGGTATACTCCACGATGTGCTAGTAAAAGTGGAATCGTTCATATTTCCGGCTGATTTTGTGATTCTTTATTGTGAGGCCAATTTTGAGGTGCCTATTATTCTTAGGAGGCCATTCCTTGCTACGGGTAGCGCCCTGGTTGATATGAAAAAAGGGAAGATGAAATTCCGGTTGAACAATAAAGAAGTGACCTTCAACATTTGTAGTTCCATGAGGCAAAGTGGTGAGCTCCAATCAGTATCTGCTATATCCTACGGAGTTGAAGAGTCATCTGAGGTACAAATTGAAGAGCGTCTGGGTGTAGAAGCATTGGCGGCAGTGATCATGAATTTTGATAGTGATGACATTGATGTGTATGAGTCATTGGTCGCGGCACTTGATCGAGGTAATGTTCGTTTTAAACCAAAGAAATTTGAGTTAGATATGCAAAATCGTGAATCTCCACCTGCGAAACCATCTATTGAGGAGGCTCCAAAATTAGAACTTAAGCCTCTACCACCTCATCTGAGGTATGTATTCTTGGGAAAAAATGATACTTTGCCGGTTATTATTGCATCAGATTTGAATGTGCATCAAGTTGAGAGTTCTGTGAAAGTGTTAAAAAGGTTCAAAAGAGCTATTGGGTAGACTATTGCGGATATTATTGGGATCCTTCCTGGTATTTGTTCTCATAAAATACAACTCATACCCGATCACAAGCCAAGTATTGAGCATCAGAGACGTCTAAATCCTCTTATGCAAAAGGTAGTGAAGAAGGAAATTATTAAGTGGTTGGATGCCGGAGTGATATATCCAATCATTGATAGTAGTTGGGTATGCGCTGTTCAGTGTGTACCTAAGAAAGGGGGAATGACTGTGGTTCCCAATGAGAAAAATGAGCTTGTTCCAATGAGACCGGTGACTGGTTGGAGGGTGTGTATAGATTACCGGAAATTAAATGCAAGGACCGAAAAAGACCATTTTCCTATGCCCTTCATGGATCACATGTTGGATAGACTTGCCGGAAAGGGGTGGTACTATTTTCTTGATGGTTATTTGGGTATAATCAGATTTCTATTGCACCGAAAGATCAAGAAAAACCACCTTTAGTTGTCCATATGGGACCTTTTCGTTCAAGAGAATGTCGTTTGGGTTGTGCAATGCACCCGCCACATTTCAGAGATGTATGAAGTCAATATTCTCCGTTATGGTGGAGGACACTATTGAGGTGTTTATATATGATTTTTCTGTGATTGGTGACTCATTTGAGCGGTGTTTGAGTCATTTTTATGAGGTTGTTAAGAGGTGTAAAGACTGCAATCTAGTACTAAATTGGGGAAAATGTCACTTCATGGTGAAAGAGCGTATTGTATCGGGTCATCGCATTTCAGAGAAGGGTACAGAGGTTGATCGAGCTAAAGTTGAGGTAATAGAGAGACTTCCCCCACCTATCTCTGTCAAAGGTGTGAGAAGCTTTCTTGGGCATGCAGGTTTTTACCGGAGGTTCATCAAGGATTTTTCAAAAATTGCGCATCCTTTGTTCAAGTTGCTTGAGAAAGAGTGTAAATTTTATTTTGATGAATCCTGTCCTAAGGCATTTGGTGAGTTGAAAGAAAAGTTGGTGTATGCACCTATCATTATTTTGCCGGATTGGAGCAAGCCATTTGACGTAATGTGTGATGCTAGTGGGGTTGCTCTTGGTGTCGTATTGGGGAAAAGAAGGGACAAAATCCTTCACCCCATTTACTATGCTAGTAAAGCCCTAAATGAAGCCCAAAAGAACTACACCGTGACGGAGCAAGATCTCCTTGCAGTAGTATTTGCTTTTCAGAAATTTCGCTCCTATTGGCTTGGCACTAGGGTTATAGTGCATACTAATCATTCTGCTTTGAGATATTTGATGGCAAAGAAGGATGTGAAAGCGAGGTTGATTCGTTGGGTATTACTATTGAAAGAATTTGACTTTGAGGTGATTGATAGAAAAGGGACCGAAAATCAAGTTGCTGATCACTTGTCCCGTTTAGAAGATGAAGCAATCAGAGAATTGGGGGATAAAACTGAAATTGATTATACTTTCCCCGATGAGCATGTTTTGGCCGCCTCTTTAGACTTGATTCCATTGTTTGCAGATTTTGCAAATTATCTGGCTAGCGATATCATCCCGCTGGACTTGTCCTTTCATCAAAGGAAAAAGTTCATGTATGATGTGAAAAAGCTCTTTTGGTATGAGTCATACTTGTATAGGAGTTGTGTCGATGGGCTTATTCGGCGTTGTGTGCCAGAAGTTGAGATGTTGAGTGTTTTGGAGGCATGCCATTCTTCACCCGTAGGTGGACATCATAGTGGTATCCGGACCACTCACAAGATCTTACAATGTGGCTACTATTGGCCAACTATATATGTGATAGATGCCAAAGATATAGCGGCATTTCAAGAAAGCAAGAGCTCCCTTTAAATCCCATTCTTGTGATTTAGTTATTTGATGTGTGGGGTATTGACTTCATGGTCCCTTTTGTGAGTTCTCAAGGGATGAAGTACATTCTAGTAGCGGTTGATTATGTGTCTAAATGGGTAGAAGCTATCGCACTCGCAAATAATGAAGGGAAGAGTGTCACTGCGTTCTTGAAAAAGAATATATTTTCCCGATTTGGCACCCCAAGGGCTATTATTAGGGATGGGAGATCTCACTTTTCAAACAAATTGTTTAAGGGACTATTAAATAAATATGGGGTTCGCCATAACGTGGCCACTCCTTACCATCCTCAAACTAGTGGGCAAGTTGAGGTGTCAAATAGGGAGATTAAGCAGATTTTGTCAAAAACGGTGAACGCTAGTAGAACATATTGGTCAAGGAGACTTGATGATACTCTTTGGGCCTACCGGACAGCATACAAGACTCCCATAGGTATGTCCCCATACCAACTTGTATATGGGAAGGCTTGTCACTTACCGATCGAATTAGAGCATAAAACCATATGGGCAATGAAGAAGTTGAAAATGGATTGGAATAAGGCTGCAGAACAGAGGTTAAATGGGTTGAATGAGCTCGATGAATTTTGCCTAAAAGCTTATGAAAGTTCAGCCCTCTGCAAAGAAAAGATGAAGAAGTATCATGACCAAAAGATTGAGAAACGCGATTTTATGGTTGGGGATTTGGTGCTTTTATTCAATTCTAGGTTGCACTTATTTCCGGGCAAACTCAAGTCCAAATGGACTGGCCCTTACTTGATCACCCAACTATTCCCTCATGGAGTGGTTGAGTTGGAAAACAAGGAGGGTGTGCGGTTTAAGGTGAACGGACAACGAATCAAAATCTATCTGGGCATGCTGAAACGACGAATGAAGTGATTGAGGCATATCATATTAATGAAGTATGAGTAATCAAGAGTCCTCCGTCGTGCCGCGATGTTAAATCAAGCGGTGGTTGGGAGGCAACCCTATATGTATCCTCTAAGCCAACTATTTTCTTTTATGACTTTCTAGTAATAGTTGCATTTTCGTTTCTTTTCTTTTTTTGTTAGAAGTTTTGGCTAGAGCGTAGTTTAGGGTCCGTGTCCAAAAAGTGTCAAGAAAATACAAAAAGAATAGCTTCATGGGTGTTAAATTTGCAGGTAGCACATCACCAGAAAATTGGTCTGCAGAACTCATTGACGGACCCATCGACGGACCGTCACGCCTACGACGGACCATCGCAAGCATCAGTCGTGTCCAGGTAAGTTTTTCCATTTTTTCTAAATTAGGGTACCCATGACGGACCCCATGACGGACCGTCACTGTCGACGGGGACTCATCGCATCAATACCCGTAAACCCGACCCAACCGGCGAATATTAAAAGTTTTTAAACCTTTTAACTTCCCACCTCTTCATTCTAACCGTTTCTTTCCCTCATTTCCCCCATTTACTCCCTCTTCAACTCCCTAACACTCTCTTCCTCTCCCCAAAACATCAGATGCCCCATCCCTTCCCAAATTCCCCTAATCTTCCCTCTTCCAATCTCCCTGCTTCTTCAAGTAATCGACCGGTCAGAGTCAACTGTTCTTGTGTTGATCACCATAATTGTGTGTCTTACTTTGTTTTCATCTTCTCCAAATATCAAGTATGTGTTCTGATCTCTACATCATCTACATTTCTTTCTTGTTTTCCCATGCTCCATGCTTGATTCTGAATGTTGGATCTTCAAAATTTGACCCCTAGTGCATGCCACGAACTTACCCTGTTAATCCTACATGTCTTAAGACCCTTCACATAGTAAACAGAATGGGGGTGTTGTGTTAACTAAATCAAATGGGGGTGTATGTTTCTGATAAGTGTTTCTGACCTAGGTTGATAGTCCTCCAAAATGGCATGCTAAAACTCGAGAAACTATTGCCTTAGGATTGCTAGTATGCTGGGTAATTGGGTTAGAAATTGTGGGTCGATAAGTATTCTTTCGATTAGCATTTTAGGGGACGAGAGAGGCATTCTTAGTTCTATCACTGAAGGACAGAACGAGACCCCATCGACGGACCGTCATGAGGTCCGTCCCACCAATTCCAGTTTATTTTCTCTAAGTGTCCGTCAATGACCTCTACGACAGACCGTCGTGCCCTCGATGGTCCGTCCTGCAAAACCATCATGGTTGTCAGAGACACTATTCCTAAGGGTCTCAAAATCTTTTCTAAGTGTCCAACGACGGACCTCTACGACAGACCATCATGCTCTCAACGGTCCGTCCTACACAACCGTCGTAATTGTCCGAGACTTTCTTTCTAAGATTCCAATAAATTTTCTCAAGTATTTCATGACGGACCGTCATCACGGTCCGTCATGCTCATGACGGACCGTCAGCTGGTCAGTCGTCCAGCACAGAAACTACAGCAATATTATTTCAGTTTTTGTTTTACGTTGCATGCCTTGTTTGTTTATACTGGTACTAATTGTTTTTCTTTTCAGGTACTAACACTTATGGCACCAAAGCTAGATCGCGTGTATGCAAAAGGGCGCTCAAAGTTCGTCTCCCCATCTGCGCGACTGTTCATTGGCTCTGATGATGAGCGTGACCCCGAATACGTGCCCCCAGGCACTGTCACTCCTGCACGGGCTGCATGTACCACCAGAGCACCCCCAGGAAGGTGGCGCCCAGCGTAGTCACTACCTCTCAGTCTGAAGAGGAGCGCATACTGACGGGTACGCCTTCTGGGTCTGCTACATACTTCAGTGATGCTTCCGATTCTGAGGAAGTATCAGGTTTAGAAGAAGTCTCCGGGTCTGAGCAGGCTTCTACTCCAGCCACTGCATCCCAGTCCGCCTCGTCTAATGAGGTCGATAGTGCTGATTCCACTCCAGCAACACTGACTAGAGTCCCCGCCCCGGTTGCCGACTAGCCCAATTGGTGGTGTGTTGAGGGGCAGTTTCAGGTGTACTCTGACGCCAAGCTGCTGAATGATAAGGGCGTCATGACTCGAACCCTTACCCTGGAGAGGTGGGTCCTTACGGGGAGTCTCCCCATCATGCCGGATATCCATGCACTCTTTACTAGGCACCGGCTAGATTGGACTGCTCGTGCTTTGGGACGATACAGTGATGAGTTGGTTAGAGAAATCTACGCCTCGTATGTGGCGACTCTCCGATCCCAGATTGATAGGCGGGTTGCCCCCACCAAATAGGCTCCACTAGATCACATACGAGTCCACGGCAAGCGGGTAGACATCTCATTGCCAGCCATCCGCCGGTATCTATACGGTGAGGATGTTGATGCCACCAGGACTCCTCTCACTGCCGAGTTTGACTACCGGTGGAAACTGGTTAAAGATGGACGGTTCTTGCGTGAGCCAGAGTTGAGAGAGACTACCAAGAGATGGTTGGCCCAGTATTTGTCCGTTGATGGAGAGGCTGCTGACTGGGTCTTGAGCCGAAAGGAGCCATCAAGAAGGCTTACCTGACCTTCACGGCCAAGTTTCTGTGGTTGATAGTCCGCCACTGTCTTTCCCCCACTGCTGCAGATAATATAGTCACATAGGATCGCGCAGTTCTGATGGCAGCGATAATAGCAGGGTTCGAGGTGGATTTCGCTTGGCTTCTTCAGGCGGTCATTCACGAGAGGGCCTTCAAGGTCACTACTACTTACCCATTTCCTTGCATGGTGTTTGCGTTATGCAGGTCTGCACGTGTGCCCATTTGGCACATAGATCAGATCAAGACCCCGCCGGGCACTGTTGATATAGGCCTTATCAGGGATGAGGCAATGAGTTGGCCCCATGCAGAGGGCCCCGCCCGGAGGTACCTCAGCTTGGTGAGAACATGGCGGATACAGTAAAGCAAGCCCAAGCGGCTACCCAGGCTACATCTGAGCCTACTGACACAACCCCGGTCGAGTCTATCCCGGGTGGTAACACCGCTCCGAGCTCCTCTGGTTCGACTCCCTCCACCACTCTGGTCCCACTTGCTAGGGTCCAGAAACTTGAGGCCCAATTGGCCACTCTTCTGCATCACATCCAGCCTTGGATGCAAAGGTCAATTGCTGAGGCAGAGGAGCGCATGGAGCGCAAGATGTCCCAGCACACGCAGAGGAAGATTATGGAGGTTCATCAGCGCCTGGATGCTTTTAAGTTGCGTGTGCTAGCCCGGCCAGCCCCTCCGATAGACGTGTCGACCCTTCAGGCTGCTTTAATGAGTCTGCGATAGGACTTGGACATGATTCTAGAGGCTAGGGTGCCCGAGTTTGAGGCCTCTTCTGCAGAGCCTGCCGAGGATACTGTTTTGGTGGCCTTATTCTCCACTACTGCAGTGACACCACCTCCACCATGCCAAGAGGCGTAGAGGTCGACATGACGATGAGTCTATGGCACAAAAGAGGGAGCGCCGAGAGTTGGAGGCCGCGAGGAGAGCCTCGATTGCTAATGAGGAGGCCCTTCAGTTGAGGGCTATTGAGTTGGTTATTGGGCGTCTAGCTCCAGAGTTGTTGAGGCAGAGAAGAGCACTACTGATGGTGCTGTGATTGTTGAGAGAGGCACTACTAAGGGTGTTGTTGATGTTGAGGACACTGCTGAGGGTATACAGACTACAGAGGGAGTGGGTTCTGGGACACCGGACCCACCAGCTTGTTGATTGACGACGCTTTGTGCCTCAGGTTTGCTTCACCTACCACTCTATTATTTTGGATTCTTTTATGCATAGGGGACAATTGCATATCTTTTTGTTGGGGATGGGGTAAACGGAAAGTGAGTGCTAGGGTGAAGTCTGAGTAACCCAACTCACGATCCTCTTTTGGGGTTTTCTTGCCTGTGTTCTTTTTCCCCAAGAGACTGATTATTTTAATTGTTGAACCGGCATGTTTATATCTTGTGTACATAATATAACTCTGAAGCATGATGGCTAAAACAGAAATGATATCCTGATGTAATGAAAATGATGCATGGCTAGGCATAGTACTTGATAAATGTGTGGCTCTAAGCATGACATAGAGATACACCACTGCATGACCCTAAGTCTAAGACTCGAACTAGGTGTCTGATAATCTGGTAGTGTAATGAGATGTCAAGTGAGTTTGAGGAAAATTTGAATAGTCCACTATTTGTACTGAGCAAGAACTTGCCTGGTTAGTCCTGCTAAAAGTAAGTTGTAATAGACAATTAGGAAAGGATCATAGGCCCTTGTTCAATATAGACAATCTTAAACCTAAATAACAGAAAATTGAATGAAATTAATCCCTTTTTGATCTAAATGATTTGAGTTTAAAATAGACCTTTCTTTTTCACCCCAACTGATCTTTTTTGGGAAAAATGTGTTGGCCCTGGTCCCTCCTTGGACATGTGCACCTCAGCTTATGCCAAAAGCATAATTTGAGGGTGGCTAATGCCGTAAACAACCTTGTCGTGGACCTGACCCAACTTTGGGTATTATGTACTTTGACTCATGGCAAAGCCATGAGTTGAGGGTGGCCATTATGAGGAATGCTCTAGAAAGTGGGGTTGAAAGAACAAAGAGAGAGAAAGAACAAAAGAAAAGTGACTCAAGAACCAGTTGAAAGAAAAGTGAAATTAAAAAAATATAATAAATACAAGTAAGAAAAGAAAAGAGTCACTTACACAAAAGAAGAAAGAAGGGAAAATAGCAAGGTGAAAGAAAATAATAAAAAGGGCGGAATAAAATGATGAAAAGGTAGGACGCTTAACCGATATGTCAAGGAGGGAAACAAGTCACTAAAATATACCTAAATATACCCTACCTGATCTGAGCCTATGTTACAAGCTAAGAAAGTCCTATCGTGATCCTAAGAGTTGTTATGGCGAACTTAAAGTAGTGAAAATAAGAGCAAGCCTATGGCAATATATATAAATGAGTTGTGAAGTTGTTTTGAGAGTGAGTGTTGAAAAGTAATCCTTATACTCAAACTGAAATTAATATGTGAAAAATGAGGATGTTATTTTGAAGTGAGGACACTAGTTGCAATACCGGAAAAATTAGCACCTAGGTGAGTGATCGAAGAGGATCGGTGTCAAGTTGCGGTGAGTCTGTGTCATGGTCTGATACACATAATTCAAGCCTAATAGTGATAGCATGCATGAACATAATGAGAATAATCAGGATTGATAGCCAAATGATTGCGAAAGTTAAAAGACGGATACTCTTGTACAAAGATTTTGTAGTGAGTCATAGTGCGTCGCTTGAGGACAAACAACGAATTTAAGTTGAGGGTGTTGATGTACAGTGGTTTTACGGTACATTCAATGTCTTTTCCTTAAGTTTAGTGTGTGTCTAAAGCCTTTTTGTATTGATTTTTTATGTAGGTTTCTCTTTATTTGCAGGAAATCTGTCCAAAGGAGAACGCGGAGGATTTGAGCAGAAATTGCAGAAGTGACCACCTACGGAGACCACAACGGTCCGTCGTGACTGTTACGGTCCGTAGATGGCACCGTAGTGAGAAGAAAATGGCTGCTGAAGGAAGTTGGGGAAGTCTGACCAAGTGTGGGACTACGGAAGCTCATGACGGACCGTCATAGCCATGACGATCTGTCCTGCATATTCGTCGTGGTTGTAAGAGGGTAGCTCCAGTACCCAATTTCAAGAAGTTTCTAAGTGTTTTGGAACAGAACCCCTCGACGGACCGTCGTGCTTACAACGGTCCTTCATATCTGTCCGTCGAGGGTAACAGAAAGTTGATGAAGAAAGCAGCAGAAAATTATGCCAAGTATGGAATGACGGAGCCCACGACGGACCGTCGTGTCCATGACGGTCCGTCGCAGGGATCCTCGATTAAGATGCGTTTTGGACAGATTCACCTTAAATAGAGTCCTTCTTTTATTAGGTTTATTTTATTATAAATAGATCGAAAAACCTCGTTTTTAGGGTTAGAGTTTTGGATATTTTTTTTAGTTCTCTTGTTTAAGTATTGAACTCTTGATTTTGGTATTTGATCATACTTTTCCGGAACCAATTGTTGGTGTTTTTGTGAATTATTCAAGTAAATTTCTGGATTTTCTTCATTCTCATAAAAGTAAGTGCATGAATTCTTATATTATCAATATGAATTGTGTGATTATTAGCATGGGTAACTAAACTCCAGAACTAGGGTTGTGGGAACCATGGGTTAATAACAAGGTAAAATCTAGCTAAACTAACAATTCTAGAATAGTGTCTTGCATGTATTGCTAATTCTTTCGCTTAGAAGTCTTTCTAACGGATGACCAACGTTAGAACTCGCCTTATTGCTACTTGTCGGACCAAGGAGGTAGATAATACGAAAAAAATTATCAACATAGATTTAGTGTATACTATCTAATAGGCTAATGTCTGTTGGTACAAAGTAACAAATTAGTCAAATATCGAATATGATGCTTAATATGAGGTAAAGATAAGGTTTAGTAAAGCAACACACGTAGCCGGACCAAGGTGCGGAGTGAAATTCACTAGATGCTGGACCAAGGATTTAGAGATACCTAACTTATCACTTTGCATGCAAGATACTATGAAAGCATTGTTAAAGCTAGAATTAATGAGTTAGGAGCTTGTGGGGAACACTTACGCCCTAGTTACTCTCATTACTTGATTAAACTCCAATACTTGAACCTGTCATTTGTTTACTTTAATTTAGCTAATTGCTTTTATTAATCAAAACCCCCTTTAGTTATTTGTTTTCGGGAAATAATTGACTAAATAGAAGTAATAATAGAATAAAGTTAATAGAAGTAATAATAGAATAAAGTTAAGTCTGAACAATTTTCCTCGTGGGAATGATCCCAACCTCACCAGTTGGGTTCTTTACTTGATGCGACCGCTTTTACTTCGTTTCGAGAAGGAAATTTGAGTGTATCAGTGCCTAAACGACCCTTAGGATTACTTATAATGAGTCAGATACACACTTCAAGATATCAAGCATATCAACATATAGACACTATGACATTTCCTCATCAAAGACTATCAAAAGACTTACTTAAGTAGGTCAAGAAGATAACGTCTATGATTGACCTCTTCAAGACTACCTATGTAAACCTTATGACTTCCTAAGTTCGAATCATGTCCATATAATCAACATCTTCCCTAATTAGAGTCATTCTTAAGACTCATCTAGGTAAGATACGAAGTGACCATTCCTATGCCCCCTTCACACCTTAACTAGACAACCCTTAACGACTCTAGATAGGTACTTATTCCTTTTACATACTTCATAACATAAGTCATTAGTTCATAAGACTCATACATCACATAAAGGACATTCAAATAATGGTCTTAGACAAGACCTAGAAACTCCACATAACACCTTCAAAGTCTATTGCGCAATGTCTAGATAGCGTCCCATGCCACCACTTAAACCTCATAAACTTCTCCAATGATAATAGGTATTCCACATGATGAGAATTGACAATAACCGACATAGACCACGATAGCTAGACATGGAATCCGGAGTTCTATCCTACTCCGATGAGGTTGTTCTACTTGCCAATGGTAGAACTTAGACACATCCTATGTAGGCACATGGTTAAGGAATATGAAGGGCATACTTTGTAATCTAGTCTCATACTTAACTAGAACTACTTTCCTTTACCATACTCACTCGGTGCTAGCCTTCGTTCTCATAGAGTAACTCATACATTAAGTTCACATAAAAGGGTTCCATAACAAGTTCATAACCCAATCACATTTACCCTACCAAGGAAGGTCCACTAGGGCTACCGCACAATGGCGAAAAGAAGCTTATGATGACTTTCCTAAGGATTAATATGATGTTGTTCCATCCAACTAACCTTAAGTTCATCATTCCTTTACTTTGAAGGATATTGATACGCTCAAACTTACTTCTCAAATAAGAAGTAAAGCGGTCGTATCAAGTAAAGAACCCAACTAATGAGGTTGGGAGCATTCCCACGAGGAAAATAGTTCAGACTTAACTTTATTCTATTATTACTATTATTTAGTCATTATTTACTTAGAAAACAAAAGACAGTAAAGGGGGGATTTTTATTTCTAAATTAATCAAAATAATTAACTAGATTAAAGTAAACAACTAACATATTCAAATCTTGGAGTTTAATCAATTAATAAATGTAACTAGGGCTTAAGTGTTCCCCACAGGTTCCTAACTTGATAATCCTAACTATAACAATTCTTTCCTAGTATCTTGCATGTAAAGTGATAAGTTATGTATCTCTAAATCCTTGGTCCGGCATCTAGAAAATTTCACTCCGCACCTTGGTCCGGCTACGTGTGTTGCTATACTAACACTTACCTTTACCTCATATTAAGCATTGTATTCGATATTTGACTAAGTTATTACCTCGTACCAATCGACACTAGCCTATTAGATAGTATACACTAAATCTATGTTGATAATTCTTTTCCTATTATCTACCTCCTTGGTCCGGCAAGTAGCATTAAGGCGAGTTCTAACGTTGGCCATCCGTTAAAAAGACTTCTAAACAAAAGAATTATCAATACATGCAAGACACTATTCTAGAATTGCTATTTTAGTTAGATTTTACCTCATTATTCACCCATGGGTCCCACAACCCTAGTTATGGAGTTTAGTTACCCATAGTCATAATCACAATATTCATATATGTAATATAAGAATTCATGCACTTACTTTAATGAGAAAGAAAAAAATCCAGAAATTCACTTGATTAATCAACAAACGCACCAACAATCAATTCCAGAAAAAGTGTATCAATTCCTGAAATTAATCCTTCAATACTTGAACAAGAGAACTAAAGATTATGAAAAAGTCTAACTCTCCAAAAGTCTAACAATCAAAAAGTCTACTATTAAAGAGTCTAACCCCAAAAACGAGGTTTTTTGACCTATTTATAAAAAACAAAAACCTAATAAAAGAAGGACTCTAATTACTGAAAATCTGTCAAAACGCAGCTGGGTCGACGGACCTCGTGACGGACCGTCGTGGTTATGAAGGGCCGTCATGGCCTCCGTCGTCCCATACTTCACAAATTCTTCTGCTGCTCTCTTCATTACCCTCGATGAACAGGTATGACAGACCGTTCCAAGCACGACGGTCCGTCGAGGGTCTCCGTTCCATAATACTTAAACTTCTCGGAATTTGGGTATTGGGACTACTCTCTGATAATCACGACGAACCAGCAGGACGGACCGTCGTGGCTATGACGGTCCGTCATGAACTTCTGTAATCCCACACTTGGGTCAGACTTTCCCATCTTCCTTCATCAGCTTCACTACGATGCCACCTACTGACCGTCACAAGCTCGACGGACCGTCATAAGCTCCGTAGGTGGTCTCTTCTGCATTTCTCGCTCAAAAACATCCGCGTTCGTCTTTGGATAGATTTCCTGCATATAAAGAGAAACTTACATAAAAATCAATACAAAAAGGCTTTTGGACACACACTAAACTTAAGTAAAAAGCATTAAAAATACCGTGAAACCACGGTATATCAACACCCTCAACTTAAATTCGTTGTTTGTCCTCAAGCGACGCTCTATGACTCACTACAAAATCTTTGTACAATAGTATTCGCAATCATTTGGCTATCAATCCCGATCAATCTCATCATGTTTATGCATGTTTTCACTATTAGGCTTGAATTATGTGGAATCAGACCATAACACAGACTCACCACGCACTGACACCTATCCTCTTCAATTTCTCACAACGGTGCTAATATTTCTGGTATTGCAGCCCTCACTTCAAAACAACATCCTCATTTTTCACACAATGATTTCAGTTTGAGTATAAGGATTACTTTTCAACACTCACTCTCAGAACAAATTCACAACTCATTCATACATATTGTCATAAGCTTGCCCTTATTTTCACTGCTTTAAATTCGCCATACAACTCTTAGGATCACGATAGGACTTTCTTAGCTTGTAACATAAGCTCAGGGTCAGGTAGGGTATATTTAGGTATACTTCAATGACTTTTTGCGCTCCTTGACATATTGGCTAAACATACCACTTTTTATCATTTTATTTCGCCCAGTTTCTCATATTCTTTCACCTTGCTATTTTCCCTTCTTTCTTCATTTGTGTAAGTGACACTCTTCTTTTCTTGTTTGTATTTATTATATATTTTTTTATTTCACTTTTCTTTCAACTGGTTCTTGAGTCACTTTACTTTTGTTCTTTCTCTCTCTTTGTTCTTTCAACCCCACTTTCTAGAGCATTCCTCATAATAGCCACCCTCAACCATGGCTTTGCCATGAGTCAAAGTACACAATACCCGAAGTTGGGTCAGAGCCACGACAAAGTTGTTTACTGCATTAGCCACCCTCAAATTATGCTTTTGGCATAAGCTGAGGTGCACATGTCCAAGGAGGGACCAGGGCCAACACATTATTCCCAGAAAAGATCGGTTGGGGTGAAAAAGAAAGGTCTATTTTAAGCTCAAATCATTTGGATCAAAGAGGGATTAATTTCATTCGGGTTTTTTTATTTAGGCTAAAAATTGGCTATATTGAACAAGGGCCTATGATCCTTTCCTAATTGTCTATTACAGCTTACTTTTAGCAGGACTAACCAGGAAAGTTCTAGCTTAGTACAAATAATGGACTATTCAAATCTTCCTCACACTCACTTGACATATCATTACTCTACCGATTATCAGACATCTAGCTCGAATTTTAGACTTAGGGTCACGCAGTGGTGTATCTCTATGTCATGCTTAGAGCCACACATTTATCAATTACTATGCCTAGTCATGCATCATTTTCATTACATCAGGATATCATTTTTGTTTTAGACATCATGCTTCAGAGTTATACTATGTACACAAGATATAGACATGCCGGTTCAACAATTAAAATAATCAGTCTCTTGGGGGAAAAGAACACAGGCAAGAAAACCCCAAAAGAGGATCGTGAATTGGGCTACTCAGACTTCACCCTACCACTCACTTTCCATTTACCCCACCCCCAACAAAAAGATATGCAATTGTCCCCAATGCATAAAAAATTAAAATACGAGAGTGGTATATGAAGCAAACCTGGGGCGCAAAGCGCCGGCGATCAGCAAGCTGGTGGGTTTGGTTCCCCGGAACCCACTACTTATGTAGTCTGGACACCCTCTGTAGTGTCCTCATCAGCAACAGCACTATCAGTAGTGCCTCCCGCTGTCTCCACATCTCTGGAGCTAGATGCCCCAGCAGCTGACTCTACAGTCCTGATCCGATGAGCCTCCTCATCAGCAAGCGAGGCTCTCCTCGCAGCCTCCATCTCACGGTGCTCCTTCTTCCATGCTCTAGCATCATCCTCCTCTCGACCCTTGCACCTCTTGGCATGCTCTCGAGGGGGAGGTGGTGGAATCTTAGATGTGGCGAATAAGGCAGTCATTACTGTGTCCTCAGCAGGCTCTGCAGAAGGGGCCTCAGACTCAGGCACCCTAGCCTCTAGGATCATATCAATATCCGCTTGTAGACTCTCAACCGCAGCCTGAAGGGTCGACAGGTCCACCTGAGGGGATGGCCGGGCTAGCACCCACAACTCAAAAGCGTCCAAGAGCTGATGAACCTCAGCGATCTTCTGCTCTGTGTGCTGGACCATTTTACGCTCCAAGCGCTCCTCCGCCTCAGCAATAGACCTCTGCATCCAAGGCTGGATGTGATGCAGAAGTGTGGCCATCTGAGCCTCTAGTTTCTAGACCCTAGCAAGCGGGACCAGAGCGGGGAAAGGGGCTGAGCGAGAGGAGCTAGGGGCAGTGCTACTACCCGGGATAGACTCGACCGGGGTAGTGTCAATGGTTTCGGAAGCAGCCTGCGTAGCCGTTCGAGCATGTGCTACCGTATCAGCCAGATTTTCACCAAGTGGAGGCAACTCTGGACGGGGCCCTCTGCGTGTTGCCAACTCATTGGCCTCATCCCTAATGAGGCCGATATCAACAGTGCCCAGCGGAGTCTTGAGCTGATCAATGTGCCAGATGGGCACACCTGCGGACCTGCATAAGTAAAATATCATGCACGGAAAAGGGTAAGTAGTTGTGACCTTGAAAGCCCTCTCGTGCATGACCGCCTATAGAAGCCAAGCGAAGTCCACCTCAAACCTGGCTATCATCGCCGCCATCAGAACTGCGCGATCCCATATGACTATATTATCAGCAGCCGTGGGGGAAAGGCAGTGGCGGACAATCAACCGTAAGAACTTAGACGTGAAGGTCAAGTTAGCCTTCTTGATGGCTCCCTTCGGCTCCGTTACCCAGTCGGCACCCTCTCCATCAATAGACAAGTGCACGGCCATCCACCTCTTGGTGGTCTCTCTCAGCGATGGCTCACGCAAGAATTGGCCATCTTTTACAATTTTCCACTGGTAGTCGAACTCGGCGGTGAGAGGGGTCCTATTGGCATCAACATCCTCGCCGTATAGATACCGGCGGATGGCGGGCAGGGAGATATCGACCTGTATGCCGCGTACTCGGACGTGCTCAAGTGGGGCCTGTTTGGCGGGGGAAGCCCGCCTATCTATCTGTGATCGGAGAGTAGCCACATAAAAGGCGTAAAACTCTCGGACCAACTCCTCAATGTAGCGGCCTAAATAATGAGCTGTCCATTCTAGCCTGTGTCTGGTGAAGATATTGTGGATCTCGGGCATGGTGGGAAGACTTCCCGTAAGGATCCGCCTCTCCAGTGTAAGGGTCTGTGTCATGACGCCTTTATCATTTAGAAATTTGGCGTCTGAATACACTTGGTATTGCCCGTCGACACACCACCGGTTGGGCTGGTCGGCAACCGGGGTGAGAGCACCAGTCGGTGAGCCTAGAGTGGAATCGGGACTGTCAGCCTCATCAGACGAGGTAGACTGTGCAGCTGTGGCAGGTGCAGGGACTTCTGCGGACCTGTGGGCTTTCTCCGACCACGAAACTCCTAAGGAACCAGACGCTCCTTCTTCATGTGTAGCTGACCCAGAAGGTGTGCCGGTCAGTGTGCGCTCTTCATCGTACTGGGAGGCAGTTTCTACGTCGGACACCACCTTTTTGGGCGTAGCTATGGTTGCACGTTCAGCTCGTGCTGGAGTGGCAGTGACTGGGGGCACATACTCGGGATCATGCTCATCATCAGATCTTATAACCAGTTGGGCAGACGGGGCGACAGACTTTGAACGCCCACGTGCGTAAACTCGATCTTGTTTTGGTGCCATTAGAGATAGTACCTGTAAAGAATCATTATTAGTACTAAAAGGAGCAAACAAGACAAGCAAAAACAACACAAAATAAACATAAGAGCAAAGTTGTAATGACATCTCTTTAGTAACAGTGAAACACGACGGACCAGGTGACGGCTTGTCATAAGTACGACGGACCATCATGGGGTCCGTCATGTCTTACTTCAACTATGTTTATCTGGAGACCCCTGAAGGAAAGTCTCTGACAGTTATGACGGATAAGCAGGACGGACCGTCGAGATAATGACGGTCCGTCGTCGATGTCCGTCGTGGGGCACTTAGAAAAAGTATGGAGACCCTTAGGATAGGGGTCTCTGACCGTCATGACGGTTGTGCAGGACGGACCGTCGAGATAATGACGGTCCGTCGTCGATGTCCGTCGTGGGGCACTTAGAAAAAGTATGGAGCCCCTTAGGATAGGGGTCTCTGACCGTCATGACGGTTGTGCAGGACGGACCGTCGAGATAATGACGGTCCGTCGTCGATGTCCGTCGTGGGGCACTTAGAAAAAGTATGGAGCCCCTTAGGATAGGGGTCTCTGACCGTCATGACGGTTGTGCAGGACGGACCGTCGAGATAATGACGGTCCGTCGTCGATGTCCGTCGTGGGGCACTTAGAAAAAGTATGGAGCCCCTTAGGATAGGGGTCTCTGACCGTCATGACGGTTGTGCAGGACGGACCGTCGAGATAATGACGGTCCGTCGTCGATGTCCGTCGTGGGGCACTTAGAAAAAGTATGGAGCCCCTTAGGATAGGGGTCTCTGACCGTCATGACGGTTGTGCAGGACGGACCGTCGAGATAATGACGGTCCGTCGTCGATGTCCGTCGTGGGGCACTTAGAAAAAGTATGGAGCCCCTTAGGATAGGGGTCTCTGACCGTCATGACGGTTGTGCAGGACGGACCGTCGAGATAATGACGGTCCGTCGTCGATGTCCGTCGTGGGGCACTTAGAAAAAGTATGGAGCCCCTTAGGATAGGGGTCTCTGACCGTCATGACGGTTGTGCAGGACGGACCGTCGAGATAATGACGGTCCGTCGTCGATGTCCGTCGTGGGGCACTTAGAAAAAGTATGGAGCCCCTTAGGATAGGGGTCTCTGACCGTCATGACGGTTGTGCAGGACGGACCGTCGAGATAATGACGGTCCGTCGTCGATGTCCGTCGTGGGGCACTTAGAAAAAGTATGGAGCCCCTTAGGATAGGGGTCTCTGACCGTCATGACGGTTGTGCAGGACGGACCGTCGAGATAATGACGGTCCGTCGTCGATGTCCGTCGTGGGGCACTTAGAAAAAGTATGGAGCCCCTTAGGATAGGGGTCTCTGACCGTCATGACGGTTGTGCAGGACGGACCGTCGAGATAATGACGGTCCGTCGTCGATGTCCGTCGTGGGGCACTTAGAAAAAGTATGGAGCCCCTTAGGATAGGGGTCTCTGACCGTCATGACGGTTGTGCAGGACGGACCGTCGAGATAATGACGGTCCGTCGTCGATGTCCGTCGTGGGGCACTTAGAAAAAGTATGGAGCCCCTTAGGATAGGGGTCTCTGACCGTCATGACGGTTGTGCAGGACGGACCGTCGAGATAATGACGGTCCGTCGTCGATGTCCGTCGTGGGGCACTTAGAAAAAGTATGGAGCCCCTTAGGATAGGGGTCTCTGACCGTCATGACGGTTGTGCAGGACGGACCGTCGAGATAATGACGGTCCGTCGTCGATGTCCGTCGTGGGGCACTTAGAAAAAGTATGGAGCCCCTTAGGATAGGGGTCTCTGACCGTCATGACGGTTGTGCAGGACGGACCGTCGAGATAATGACGGTCCGTCGTCGATGTCCGTCGTGGGGCACTTAGAAAAAGTATGGAGCCCCTTAGGATAGGGGTCTCTGACCGTCATGACGGTTGTGCAGGACGGACCGTCGAGATAATGACGGTCCGTCGTCGATGTCCGTCGTGGGGCACTTAGAAAAAGTATGGAGCCCCTTAGGATAGGGGTCTCTGACCGTCATGACGGTTGTGCAGGACGGACCGTCGAGATAATGACGGTCCGTCGTCGATGTCCGTCGTGGGGCACTTAGAAAAAGTATGGAGCCCCTTAGGATAGGGGTCTCTGACCGTCATGACGGTTGTGCAGGACGGACCGTCGAGATAATGACGGTCCGTCGTCGATGTCCGTCGTGGGGCACTTAGAAAAAGTATGGAGACCCTTAGGATAGGGGTCTCTGACCGTCATGACGGTTGTGCAGGACGGACCGTCGAGGGTATGACGGTCCGTCGTAGATGTCCATCAGAGGACACTTGGAAAAAAAATGGAGCCCCTTAGGATAGGGGTCTCTGACCGTCATGACGGTTGTGCAGGACGGACCGTCGAGATAATGACGGTCCGTCGTCGATGTCCGTCGTGGGGCACTTAGAAAAAGTATGGAGCCCCTTAGGATAGGGGTCTCTGACCGTCATGACGGTTGTGCAGGACGGACCGTCGAGATAATGACGGTCCGTCGTCGATGTCCGTCGTGGGGCACTTAGAAAAAGTATGGAGCCCCTTAGGATAGGGGTCTCTGACCGTCATGACGGTTGTGCAGGACGGACCGTCGAGATAATGACGGTCCGTCGTCGATGTCCGTCGTGGGGCACTTAGAAAAAGTATGGAGCCCCTTAGGATAGGGGTCTCTGACCGTCATGACGGTTGTGCAGGACGGACCGTCGAGATAATGACGGTCCGTCGTCGATGTCCGTCGTGGGGCACTTAGAAAAAGTATGGAGCCCCTTAGGATAGGGGTCTCTGACCGTCATGACGGTTGTGCAGGACGGACCGTCGAGATAATGACGGTCCGTCGTCGATGTCCGTCGTGGGGCACTTAGAAAAAGTATGGAGCCCCTTAGGATAGGGGTCTCTGACCGTCATGACGGTTGTGCAGGACGGACCGTCGAGATAATGACGGTCCGTCGTCGATGTCCGTCGTGGGGCACTTAGAAAAAGTATGGAGCCCCTTAGGATAGGGGTCTCTGACCGTCATGACGGTTGTGCAGGACGGACCGTCGAGATAATGACGGTCCGTCGTCGATGTCCGTCGTGGGGCACTTAGAAAAAGTATGGAGCCCCTTAGGATAGGGGTCTCTGACCGTCATGACGGTTGTGCAGGACGGACCGTCGAGATAATGACGGTCCGTCGTCGATGTCCGTCGTGGGGCACTTAGAAAAAGTATGGAGCCCCTTAGGATAGGGGTCTCTGACCGTCATGACGGTTGTGCAGGACGGACCGTCGAGATAATGACGGTCCGTCGTCGATGTCCGTCGTGGGGCACTTAGAAAAAGTATGGAGCCCCTTAGGATAGGGGTCTCTGACCGTCATGACGGTTGTGCAGGACGGACCGTCGAGATAATGACGGTCCGTCGTCGATGTCCGTCGTGGGGCACTTAGAAAAAGTATGGAGCCCCTTAGGATAGGGGTCTCTGACCGTCATGACGGTTGTGCAGGACGGACCGTCGAGATAATGACGGTCCGTCGTCGATGTCCGTCGTGGGGCACTTAGAAAAAGTATGGAGCCCCTTAGGATAGGGGTCTCTGACCGTCATGACGGTTGTGCAGGACGGACCGTCGAGATAATGACGGTCCGTCGTCGATGTCCGTCGTGGGGCACTTAGAAAAAGTATGGAGCCCCTTAGGATAGGGGTCTCTGACCGTCATGACGGTTGTGCAGGACGGACCGTCGAGATAATGACGGTCCGTCGTCGATGTCCGTCGTGGGGCACTTAGAAAAAGTATGGAGCCCCTTAGGATAGGGGTCTCTGACCGTCATGACGGTTGTGCAGGACGGACCGTCGAGATAATGACGGTCCGTCGTCGATGTCCGTCGTGGGGCACTTAGAAAAAGTATGGAGCCCCTTAGGATAGGGGTCTCTGACCGTCATGACGGTTGTGCAGGACGGACCGTCGAGATAATGACGGTCCGTCGTCGATGTCCGTCGTGGGGCACTTAGAAAAAGTATGGAGCCCCTTAGGATAGGGGTCTCTGACCGTCATGACGGTTGTGCAGGACGGACCGTCGAGATAATGACGGTCCGTCGTCGATGTCCGTCGTGGGGCACTTAGAAAAAGTATGGAGCCCCTTAGGATAGGGGTCTCTGACCGTCATGACGGTTGTGCAGGACGGACCGTCGAGGGTATGACGGTCCGTCGTAGATGTCCATCAGAGGACACTTGGAAAAAAAATGGAGACCCTTAGGACAAGGGTCTCTGACAATCATGACGGTTGTGCAAGACGGACCGTCGTGTTAATGACGGTCCGTCTTAGATGTCCGTCAGAGGACACTTAGAAAAAGTTGGAGACCCTTAGGAATAGGGTCTCTAACAACCAGAACGGTTGTGCAGGATGGACCGTCGCGGGTGTGATGGTCCGTCGTAGATGTCCGTCAGAGGACACTTGGAAAAAAAATGGAGACCCTTAGGACAAGGGTCTCTAACAACCATGACGATTGTGCAGGACGGACCGTCGTGTTAATGATGGTCCATCTTAGATGTCCGTCAGTAGACACTTAGAAAAACATGGAGACCCTTAGGAATAGGGTTTCTGGCAACCAGAACGGTTGTGCAGGACGTACCATCGTGGGAAAGATGGTCCGTCGCATGTGGCCGTTGGTAGACACAGAGAAAACGAACAGTGGGGTGTTGGAACAGACCCTATGACGGTCCGTCATGGGTGCGACGGTCCGTCATCGGGGTCTCGTTCTGTCATTCAGTGACAGAATTGAGGATGCCACAATCATCCCCTATGACTCAAATGGAATACTTAGTGTTAACCTACATGTTTCTAACCCAAATACCTAGCAAACTAGCAATGCTAAAGCACCTATTTCTCGAGTTTTAACAAGGCAATTCGAGGATTCTCAACCTAGGTCAGACAAAATTGGATCAAAGAATGAAGACCCACCAAAAAGAAATAGGCTAATACTAATTAAAAAACAAAAATGCAATGTAAATGGGTAGAGATCAGAGACACATACCTGAGAAGAGGAGAAAAACAAGCAAATGAGGCACTTGGTTATCAAGAGCAGAACTACAGCAGCAGACTCCGACCAGTAGAAAGGAGATTTCTGGAATTGGGGATTTAAGGAAGTGATCAGTTGATAGAGAAGAGAGGTAGGAAGTTGGAAGTTTGAAAGAGAGGGAAATGGGAGAAAGAGGGAAGGAAATGGGTGAAATGAAGGGGTGGGGGGTTTTAAATGTTGACAAATTTTAAAATTCCCCAGCCGGGTCGGGTCTGGTTGTGGGTTAATGATGCAACGAGTCTCCAACGACGGTTCGTCGCAGATGCGACGGTCCGTCATGGGTTCCGTCGCAAGTTCCCTAATTTTGAAAATAAATGAAAGACGTACCTGGCACGACGGATTCCTGCGATGGTCCGTCGCATGTGTGACGGTCCGTCGATGTATTCGTCAGTGCCTGTTACAGAGTGATTTTCTGCAGAATTTCCTGGTGATGTGCTACCTGCAAATTTAAAACCCATTAGTAGAAAATGCTACCATTACTAGAAACAAAACTATAAGTATTGGGTTGCCTCCCAACCAGCGCCTGATTTAACGTCACGGCATGACTGAAGACACTTGATTACTCAGACTTTATCAAGATGGTATGCCTCGATCACTTCATTCGCCGATTCAGCATGCCTGAAATAGATATTTATTCGTTGTCCATTCACCTTAAACCGCACACCCTCCTTGGTTTCCAACTCAACTGCTCCATGAGGGAATAGTTGGGTAACCAAGTAAGGGCCAGTCCATTTGGACTTGAGCTTGCCTGAAAACAAGCGCAACCTAGAATTGAATAAAAGCACCAAATCTCCAACCATAAACTCTCATTTTTCAATTTTTAGGTCATGGTAATTCTTCATATGTTCTTTGTAGAGGGCTGAGCTTTCATAAGCTTTCAGGCGAAATTCATCAAGTTCATTCAACCCAGTTAACCGTTGTTCTGCAGCTTCGTTCCAATCCATTTTCAACTTCTTCATAGCCCATATGGCTTTATGCTCTAATTCAACCAGAAGATGACAAGCTTTCCCATATACAAGTTTGTATGGGGACATACCTATGGGAGTCTTATACGCTGTCCGGGAGGCCCAAAGAGCATCATCAAGCCTCCTTGACCAATCCGTTCTACTAGCTTTCACTGTTTTTGACAATATCTGTTTGATATCCCTATTTGACACTTCAACTTGACCACTAGTTTGAGGATGGTAAGGAGTGGCCACATTATGGCGAACCCCATATTTCTCCAATAATCCCTTGAACAATTTGTTGCAAAAGTGGGATCCCCCATCACTAATAATTTCCCTTGGGGTACCAAATCGAGAGAATATATTCTTTTTCAAGAACGCAGTGACACTCTTCCCTTCATTGTTTGCGAGGGCGATAGCTTCCACCTATTTAGATATATAATCAACCGCTACTAAAATATACTTCATTCCATGAGAACTCACAAAAGTACCAATAAAGTCAATACCTCAAACATCAAATAACTCAATCACAAGAATGGGGTTTAGAGGGAGCTCTTGCTTTCTTGAAATGCCGCCATCTCTTTGGCATCTATCACATGCTTTAGCAAACTCATGAGCATCTTGATGAAGAGTTGGCCAATAGTAACCACATTGTAATATCTTATGAGCGGTTCGGATACCACTATGATGTCCACCAACGGGTGAGGAATGACATGCCTCTAAAACGCTCAACATCTTACATTCTGGCACACAACGCCGAATAAGCCCGTCAGCACAACTCCTATATAAGTATAGTTCATCCCAAAAGAACTTCTTCACATCGTACATGAACTTTTTTCTTTGATGAAAGGACAAGTCCGATGGAATAATATCACTAGCTAGATAGTTCGCGAAATCTGCGAACCATGGAATCAAGTCTTGTGAGGCAGCCAATACATGCTCATCGGGGAAAGTATCATCAATATCAGTCTTATCCCCTAACTCTCTCATAGATTCATCTTCTATACGGGACAAGTGATCAGCAACTTGATTTTCGGTCCCTTTTCTATCCCTCACTTCAAAGTCAAATTCTTGTAGCAGTAATACCCAACGAATCAACCTCGGTTTTGCATCCTTCTTTTCCATAAAATATATCAATGCTGAATGGTCAGTATGCACTATAACTCTAGTACCGAGCAAATAGGAGCGAAATTTTTCAAAAGCAAAGACTACTACAAGGAGTTTTTGCTCAGTCACTATGTAGTTCTTTTGGGCTTCACTTAGGGCTTTACTAGCATAGTAAATGGGGTAAAGGATTTTGTTCCTTCTTTGTCCCAATACCACACTAAGAGCAACCCCACTAGCATCACATATCACCTCAAATGGAATGTTCCAATCCGGAGAAATAATGATAGGTGCAGACACCAATTTTTCTTTTAGCTCGTCGAATGCTTTAAGACAGGATTCATCAAAATAAAATTTACAATCTTTCTCCAGCAGTTTGCACAACGGATGTGCAATTTTTGAAAAATCTTTGATGAATCTCCGGTAAAAACCTGCATGCCCAAGAAAGCTTCTCACACCTTTTACAGAGATAGGTGGGGGAAGTCTCTCCATTACCTCGACTTTAGCTCGATCAACCTCTATGGCCTTTTCTGAAATGCGATGACCCAAAACAATACCTTCTTTCACCATGAAGTGGCATTTTCCCCAATTTACTACTAAATTGCAGTCTTCACACTCTTAAGGACCTCAGATTAATGGTTCAAACACCGCTCAAATGATTCACCAACCACAGAAAAATCATCTATAAAAACTTCAATAGTATCTTCCACCATGTCGGAGAATATCGACATCATCGACTAAACTTTAGTAATAAGTTTAAGTTAATCTAAAAGCTACTTTCCCCGGCAACGGCGCCAAAATTTGATAGGCTCAAACTTACTTCTCAAATAAGAAGTAAGGTGGTCGTTTCAAGTAAAGAACCCAACTAATGAGGTTGGGATCATTCCCACGAGGAAAATAGTTCAGACTTAACTTTATTCTATTATTACTATTATTTAGTCAATTATTTACTTAGAAAACAAAAGACAGTAAAGCGGGGAGTTTTATTTCTAAATTAATGAAAATAATTAACTAGATTAAAGTAAACAACTAACATATTCAAATCTTGGAGTTTAATCAATTAATAAAAGTAACTAGGGCTTAAGTGTTCCCCACAGGTTCCTAACTTGATAATCCTAACTATAACAATTCTTTCCTAGTATCTTGCATGTAAAGTGATAAGTTATGTATCTCTAAATCCTTGGTCCGGCATCTAGAAAATTTCACTCCGCACCTTGGTCCGGCTACGTGTGTTGCTATACTAACACTTACCTTTACCTCATATTAAGCATTGTATTCGATATTTGACTAAGTTATTACCTCGTACCAATCGACACTAGGCTATTAGATAGTATACACTAAATCTATGTTGATAATTCTTTTCCTATTATCTACCTCCTGGGTCCGGCAAGTAGCATTAAGGCGAGTTCTAACGTTGGTCATCCGTTAAAAAGACTTCTAAACGAAAGAATTATCAATACATGCAAGACACTACTCTAGAATTGCTATTTTAATTAGATTTTACCCCATTATTCACCCATGGTTCCTACAACCCTAGTTATGGAGTTTAGTTACCCATAGTCATAATCACAATATTCATATATGTAATATAAGAATTCATGCACTTACTTTAATGAGAATGAATAAAATCCAGAAATTCACTTGATGAATCAACAAATGCACCAACAGTCAATTCCAGAAAAAGTGTATCAATTCCTGAAATTAATCCTTCAATACTTGAATAAGAGAACTAAAGATTATGAAAAAGTCTAACTCTCCAAAAGTCTAACAATCAAAAAGTCTACTATTAAAGAGTCAAACCCCAAAAACGAGGTTTTTCGAACTATTTATAAAAAACAAAAACCTAATAAAAGAAGGACTCTAATTACTGAAAATCTGTCAAAACGCGGCTGGGTCGACGGACCTCGTGACGGACCGTCGTGGTTATAACGGGCCGTCATGGCCTCCGTCGTCCCATACTTCACAAATTCTTCTGCTTCTCTCTTCATTACCCTAGAAGAACAGGTATGACGGGCCGTTTCAAGAACGACGGCCCATCAAGGGTCTCCGTTCCATAATACTTAAACTTCTCGAAATTTGGGTATTGGGACTACTCTCTAATCATCACGACGAACCAGCAGGATGGACCGTCGTGGCTATGACGGTCAGTCATGAACTTCCGTAATCCCACACTTGGGTTAGACTTCCCCATCATCCTTCAGCAGCTTCACTACGATGCCACCTACAGACCGTCACAAGCTCGACGGACCGTCATAAGCTCCGTAGGTGCTCTCTTCTGCATTTCTCGCTCAAAAACTACCGCGTTCGTCTTTGGACAAATTTCCTGCAAATAAAGAGAAACTTACATAAAAATCAATACAAAAAGGCTTTTGGACACACACTAAACTTAAGGAAAAAACGTTAAAAAAACCGTGAAACTACGGTATATCAGATACCATTACGGCTTACGGTTCAACAAATCTTAACCTTACCCTTAAGTCAAGGTTTTTCACATAATAGACTCTCATATCATCATTTAAAGTCACATGTCATTCATATATTCAATACTAAGAGTTCTAACATCCTAAATCAAGACATCACATATTCAAAATCATATATACATCAAGCAAGGGACACAAGTTAACCAAGACAAGATACCACATACTTCACTTTTAACTCATAATGCAAGTCATTCTAGAAACACCTAGAAACAATCTAATATCTTCAAGTCATCCTATATATCTTCATAACATCATTAATGTACTCCACATAGACTCACAAAGCCAAGTAGGAATCAGCAAGACTTAACCCTAACACTATACTCATAATGTAAAAGTCATAGTCTAACATGATCACTTAAGGCAACATAAGTTAAAGAACACACATATGACTTCACATGTAGATAAATAATGTCATGCTTCACATAAAAAACTACACAAATGCCACACTACTTCAAGTAGTTGTCAATAAGGCCATGCTCATCGTATTGCATAAAGTAACGCCGACAAGGCCACATCAATTGCAAGTAAAACACATAACACCGCCACCATAAGTGGGCCATACCAATCACAATAGAATCGAAGTATAATTAATATCAAATAAAAGAAAATGGGGCAGCATACCTTCATCCCCTCATCCGAACTTCAATTCAATACCAAATCAACCAATTCAACATCACAAGGCCCTTATCCATGGCCATGAACAATAATTCAAAGCAATAACCATAAAACTCAATGAATCTATCAATTCAATCTAGGTTTAACAATCTAAGATCAATTAGATATCAATTGAATACAATTCTTATATCATTAGAAAGCCCATAAGAAACTACATAACAATTCAACAATATTAGCTTAATATCAAGTAACCCAATAAGTAGTCAAAACTAGGGTTCATCAATTTACATGGGTTCATAGGTAATTTAGATTGAAATCATCAATACAATATCAATTAGATCATAAATTCAATGTTAGAAATCATTTATGCAAGAACCCATGATAGAATCCCGAAATTGGACAATTCACTTTAGAAAACTTTGAAAAACATCTTGAGAGTTGGGCTCCTTGATGAAACAAGTTTCAAGGATCAAAAGCCATACCTCAAGGATGATAATTCTTCACTTTGATGACGAATTTCCACTCAAAACCCCCACACCAAGCTGCTTCTTCAATTTGGACTTCAATGAAGTCTTTGAGTTTTTCTCTAAGAGTTTTGGGTTTTCAATTTGGAAGAATGAAGTCTTTAAGTGTTTACCCTTTAGAAGTGGGGTAAATTGGTTGGCAACAGCCTGCGCAGGAAGACAGGTCGCTCGACACCTGCCCTTGACGGGGCGTCACCACCACGACGGGCTGTCACTGGCCACCGTCGGTGGTTACACTAGCCTGCCAAGGCTTCCTTCTTCACCATGGCCAAGTCCCCCACAACGACACCCTTCGACGGGGCGTCAATAGGCCTACGAGCCGTCGACTGCTCCGTCGTCTGGGGCCTGCCTGGGACTATTTTGGCAACAATTTTGGGTCCATCCTCAAGGACCCTTAGATGGTCCTTAAGGATAATTTCCCGGACGTTTCCAACCCAATTACGATTTTCTATAAGTTTAACACCTCTCACATGAATTCTTTACGAAACGAACACATAAAACTTGACGAAACACGCCTAGACGTACAAGGTCACTTCAAGGCATATCTTTCGAACGTCATGGACGTTCGAAAGATATGCGTACACTTTACCCTTCCTAAATCCCACTTTGTGGGACTACATTAGGTGTGTTGTTGTTGTATTAAAAAGGCAGTTCATCAACAAAATTAGAGCTTTTTCTTCATTAAATAAATCAAGACTGCAATTATGGGAACTCATTAACTAACTTTAACGGGAAAAAAGTTACAAAATGCCAAGATCAAAGAGGATCACATCAATTCTCCAAAGCCCATCAACAATTAAGACACAAACATAACATTCAATACTAACACCTAACAAAAAGCGTACACTAATACATAAGATTCATCCAGCTTAATCAACCAAAACAACAAAACGATTTCTCACAACACATGTAGAGCGAATATCCTGAAGTCTGGTTTAGCTATAATGTCAAAGGCTTCGAAGCTCCAAAATTAGTAGATCCCAAATAAAACCAAACAAACTTGAAATTCCAAAAACATAATTTGATTTAGCACATAAGTTAACCATACGAAACTTATAATGTAATCCAATTTCAACAGAAAGAAATATGAAAATCTAATTGGAAAAAAGGGGAAAACGATAACTGAAATTGCAGACTCGGTAGCAACAATATAAACAGAGCAGCTTCAACAGAACGACAAGTCTTCCTTTATCTTTATACAATACAACAATTTACTCTATTGGATAATATAGAAGGAACCAAGAACGAAGTAAAAAACCTAAAGCAAAAGTAGAAACCAAAAGCAGAGAAAAGAAAATGGAGATGACCCCCAATGCGTTCAAGATTATAGTTGAATTGTAGAAGACTACGTATTTGATGAATGCATAGAGAGGAAGAAACGTATACATAAGAAGGTGAAAAGACAATAGTACCCCTGTTTACCTAATCACTTTGAGATGAGAAGCTAGAATTTTTGTGACAAAAATATTCCTATTTGTCAATTGAATGACCCACTAAGAAGACACGTTGGAATTTTCTGAAAGTCTCTTATATATAGACCTAGTTTGACTTGATACGAAGTTTAAGAAAATAAATAAGACTTTTGAATCTTGTGGTCAAAAATTAAAATTATGTTGAATGTACAAAATAACCCTTTAATCTTGTGACCTTAAATATGCCACGTGGAAAGGTAAAAGTAAAATTTTACCGAAAAAGAAAGAGATCATTTTTTTTGAAACAAACTAAAAAGAAAAAAAATCATTATTTTTTAAATGGAGGGAGTATACATATAAAAGGGAAGCTGTAGGGGTGCTTTAGAGATTTTAGGTGCTCTTATTAAGATAATTTAGCACTCCCTTTATCCCTTTTTACTTGTCCACTTTTATTTTTATTGTTGTTCATAATTACTTGTTCATTTTGACATATCAAAAAAAGACAATTTTGTTATTTATTATACTCTCAATTAAATTACTAATTATTTTGAAAAAATATAAAACTTTTCATCTTTTTCATAATTAATAAAATTGAAATGATAAACTCATTACATTATTAATTATACTCTTAATAAAAAATGTATTAATTTAAAAGTGAACAAGTAGAAGGAACCGACAAACCAGTTCTGTTGCAAAGCCTAATCGGTATAGTCGAGATGGTTCACTTTGTTTCGCTGGGTTTCACAAAGCTTCTTCCCCGCTGATAAACCTCTTCTTCCAGCTCAGTCTCGCCAATCTCGGTGTTCTTCCTTTTGACGTATGTGAGTTCACTTTCATCAATGCTCTGGATTTTACGTTTTGATTTGAGTTCTCTTTCTGTAGTTGATGTTGTCTCCTCCCCTATTTGGGAATTCATAGTTCCTCCTTTCATGTGATTGCATGTGTGAACTTAGTTTGTGATTTTTGGTCAAACCTAATTTTGGCTTGTTTAGCTGTTCAACAATTTCTCTCTATATAAATGAATTTCTTGCTATTTGGGTGTTCAGAGATTCCTCTCTTTTCCATTAAATTTTCGGTAAAATTTTGGTCTTGGAGGCAGGAGGGGAGCTGCAGTAGTACCGAATTTATTAAATATTTCCTCTGTTTTATTCCTAACACTGGTTTCTCCATCTATAATTATTTTTAGCTCCAGTATATTAGCAGTTTCTCCTCAAAATGAACCTTAAACTTGTTCAAATTAATATTTTCTAGGCTTAGTGTCTTGCTGACCGATTTGTTCCTCTGTGAACATACAATTCATGTCTTTTTTATGCTTGTACTAGCTTCTCCATATTTCCTTGGCTCCCTAAATATGCTAATTGATTTTATCCCTGCATATCATACATTAATAAGCCTTGTTGAATTTGATAATATGACTTATGCATCAACTATTGCTGCTTATGCTTAATAATCAGCATATGCATTAGTCAATCTCACGATATATAAGATTTCTGAAGTTCGAGTTGCGAGCCTGAACTCGCACTTGTTAGCCCGTGCTACATTCCTATATGTGGTATACCAATGCAAATTTGGTTTATTATATACAACCTTCAAATGTTAAACTGAGTTTTCATCGTCCTCGCCAGTTCATTCAAAGTACTCCTCACCCTCAAATCTTAGAGTGAGTTTTCATCGTCATGTCCAGTTCATTCAGTTTAGAGAGTTAGGACTTACGAGAAGTGGAGAATGATAATATGAAACAACGAGAAGTTAACCCGTGCAATTACGTTAGCTCTACTCACTGAATTCAGTCTAACGAAAAGAAATTGCATTAGAATTTGCTATAGAAGTAATACTGATAGGTATATTGTTTATTCAACAAATCCATTAAGAATTGGAATAAACTTTTGTGGAAATCTAATATGCTAATGAGGTTTCTTTATATATCTTCCACCTCCAATAAGAATCACGGTCGCACTAATGAAACACCAATATGGAGCAGTTTGACATTTTATTCCTAGGAAATTTGATATAGGAAGTCACAGTGTTGTGAATGGCGAGCGCCTTATCGCCTTTTGGCGAGAGGCGAGGCCTCCTCGCCATTCCCCACTGAGGCGAGGCGGTATGCATAAGGCGGCCCATGGCGACCCATGGCGACCTAATGGCGCCAGAAAAGGCGACGCCTTTTTATTTTTTTTTAAAAAAAATATTTGACGTAACAATATTAGTCAAAATTTGGGCTTTTTTTTTATACTTTCAAAATCTGCTGCTGCGCACTCTTCTCCCCGACTCTCTTCCCCTCGCGATCTCTTCTCCCGGTCTCCATCATCTTCGAGTTGCTGCTGCTGAAGACCTGAGGTATACCTCTTTTTTTCTGTTCTTCTTCTACAATTCGTTTCAGACTTCCAGTTCTGTTTTCTTCAAGTTTTCTTCACTACTCTTTTTTCCCTCTGTTTTCTTCACTCTCTGTTTTGTCCCAGATTACTATAAAATGCATTCTGTTTTCACTGTGCTGTGAGTCTGTGACTGCTGTCCATTATTTTTTTGAAAAAAAAATTAATTCTTTCTATAGTAATTATTTTAGTATTTGTAAGATATGTAATTGCTATTGAAATTTTGAATATTATATGTGCAATTTAATATTTTTAATTTTTGGTATTAATTGGCGCCTCGATTCAAAAAGGCGAGCGCCCCGCCTCTCGCCTCGCCGCGTGGCGAGGCAAGCCCTTGTCGCCTTTTGTCGCCTCTTGCCGTCCAAAACACTGTACTTACCTGTTCAGAAAGATTATAAATTTAGTAGCTTCCATATTTTTGTTGTTGGTCAGTTGAGTTTGCAAGTTCCTTTACTTGTTTTTCTTCAATTTAAATCCTTTCAAGTTGACTTCTTTAAGGATATTTACCTGTTTGTTGTACCAACACAAAGTTAAACCTCCCAACAACTTCTCAGTCCCAAACAAGTGATAAATTCAAAACAGCCTGATTGTATTTGAATACAATCATATCTGCAGATCCAAGTTCATTGGACTTCACTTCATCTATGTTACTGTATTTAGAATATAAAATGAGTTTGCTTTATGTTCCAGCATTACTTTGAAAATTCGATATTGCTTATTTACATGTTTGAATTTTCATCTTGAGAAGATGTATAATTGAATTTTGTGTGGAGACAGAGGGAATTTCCCTGTTGACTTGCACCCAAGTGTGTGGCCTA
>NC_028639.1:50486384-50497794 GCF_001406875.1 Solanum pennellii | reverse complement strand
TATATATATATATATATATATATATATATATATATATATATATATATAAAATATGTGGATTGTCTAGTTACAGAATAAAGGAGAGACAGCCCACACACTTACAAAGATTAGCCAACAGATATTTGGAGCCATTTAAATAGCCAAGGACGTTTCTCACTACATTTACTCGAAAATACTGAGGTAACATCTAATTCTGTTGTGCTTTTCAAGAGTATGCACAACTTCTTGAATCATTCTGCGTGTACTCAAGCTGATCTTGTGATTCCTTTAAACTTATTTAGGTTAAAGGCTTGGATATGGATTCACTTTACATTGCATCTAACACTAACATAAACCTCATGGCTGCACCAAATGATCATTAGAAATAAAAAGCATGCTACAAGTGCACATTTTTCTTTTAACACCTTCAAGGCTCTCCTGGTTTTTTCCCTTCAAAGTATCCACATAATAATCAAAGGAGCGACATCCTATCCTCTGCATCTTCGTTTCCGTAGTTGGACAGAACAACCTTGAACTCTAGCTGGCATTGACCACTAATTATATACGAATATTTAGGACTAAATAGTGTTCTTTAGAATCGTAAACATGGGATGTATCTTTGGTACTTCTATAACTTAGGTGGTGGAAGTGACCATGAGCCTGCTCATGGTGGATTCGTTGGAGAAGCGATGCTGACTGCAACTATCTATGGACACGTTCTGCCTCTCCAAATGTTGGTTCCTCTTTAGTACTGTTCTTTAGGTCTAGTTCCGTCAAGGCGCCAAGATCAGCACGATAAAGAAAGATAGATTCACAGTGAAGTGACATGCCTAAGTTCCCAAAGTTAGGAAAATTTTTATGATGAATGTGGCACAAGTATGATGTGGCAGACAAAAGTTGTATGAGGCCCATTTATATTTTGCCAAGTGGATCTATTTCAAAAAATTGACCAAACTCTTTTATCTCTCTCTTCCTTTTCACGTTTTCCCTCTCTTTCTTTCTTACTTCTTTTTTTAAACTTTTTTACTTTTTTTTCCTTTGGTTTCTTTTCTAACTGTTGTTCCAAATTTCATACTTAAATAACTTTATTCATGACAAATATGGAATTCAAAAAATCTTGTCTGACTCATTTTATTTTTAACTTTTTGATATTATTTTTTCATGTCGATATTAATTATTTATATTATTAAAAATAGTTATATAAAATTATTTGTTAATTTTCAAAGATTTAATTAATTACAATTTTCTATTTTATCATAAAAAGTAATTATTTTTAAAAGTAAAATTTATAAAGCTACCTAAAAAAATTAAGGTGTAAATTAGTAAAACTATTGTTCTATTTATGATTTCTTAAGAAATTTGTAAAAGAAAAAATAGATTATTAATATGAAAACAAAGAAGGTAGAAATTTAATATTTTCTTTTATTTTTCTCTCAACAATTTCATAATCGAAAAGCAATTCAATCCACAAATACTCTTCAAAAGTAAATACAACGGAAAGAACATTAATGATCTTGACAAACAATTATATAAGTTTTGATATTATTGTCATGAAATTCAAAAACGAAATACATCCATAAACACCAACATAAATACATAATATATCTGTCAATTTATACAATATTTTTATTCTTAAAATTCAAGGTAGGTGTAATTTAATTAATATTTTGTTTATTAACTTTTCTTCCACATTTCTTAAGAAATTATAAATATAAATAATAATTTTAATAATTTATTCCTTAAAAGAATTTTCGCAATTTTATAAATTTATTTATAAGTTTTTAAAAATAATTTTTAGGATTAGAAAACCTATTATATCTTGATTTTATAAACTAAAAACTAAATTTCAAACAAATATAAATTATAATAGAATAAATAGCATAAAATAAAAAAATAATATTAAAATAATAAACTAAAAACTTATATATTGATCGTAAAATTTAAATAAAAACTCAGTACGTAAAAAAAGGAAAGCATAAACTAATTATATTAACAAATAAATTCTTAAAAGTTATGATTAAAATAATCTTAAAAAAGAAAAGCATATTTTAAAAAAATTAAAACACAATATATTGAGCAAGGGACTTAAAACAAAAAAAAATGACAAAAAAGACTTAAAAATGTTCCTTTATTAGCTTGACAAATGGGTCCCCATCTATGTCCATTTGTCAATCAAACAATGCCTCATACAAGTATGACATGGCGTGCCTCATACATAATAAAATTTTTTCTAAGTTAGTTAGCGAATATGAATTGCCTCACTTTAATGACTTCATTGAGGAGCGACGGAGGTTGTTTTTTGATATCCTATTAAGTATTACCCCCTTTAGTTAGCATGCAGACGTATATAAGTTCTTCCCTATTGATGTCTGCCTACTGACCTGATTCACCATAGGGCATATGAGCTGTCACAGATCCCACACAGTGCCTTCTTATTGTCAAGATACAATTCATCCTAGCTGTTAATTTGATTACTGCCCTTGTCTAGCTTTACCAGTTAGGTTTAACGGACTTGATGATGCCCGTAAAGGATCACCGATTATCATCCTACTTTAGGTTATATATTTTTATTATGACGACGACAATTGCAATAGCGGATTAATCATCAAAAACTGGAAGATAAGTACACACTGATATCTGATGGACTTCACAGGAAAAACCAAACTCCAAGGGCACCAAATTTCTATGATCTTTTCACAAGTTGTAATTTCAATGCTCTATTTATAAAGGGTATTTGGAATATTGTTGTGCTTCTTATTCAGAACTATACATATTAAGAAAAAGACTCAATTGATCTTTCTGTTTCCTTGTTGAATTCAATATTATGAGATGCTGGCTAATCTGGGTAACAGTCATTTCACCTATGTGCCTCACCGTATTTTTTGGGTTGAAGTTCGCCAATATCATTAGTTTCAGTTGCTTTCCCATACGTCTTTTCTGAATTTCACTTTACACGTTGCCAGGACAGGTGAATAGTTAGTTCCTTCATAGGCATAATAGTACTCATGATTTGATAAGTCATGCGTTACTACAGGCATCTAACTGATGGAGGAATTTAGGCAAGACTCCTAACCTGTATATTTACCAAAAATATTAAGTACATGGAGGAGGACATAAACCTTAGCCTCAATAACATTGTGAAGGTTGATAAAATTAACCTTTAAAGACATTTAAGTACACCAAAAAAGAGTATTATGGTGAGTATCATTGCTACTGATGGTATGAGACTCATCTAAATAGCTGGATACTACATACCAATTGCTAATCACCAAAAAAGGCTCACATAGTCACTGGACATCAATGATGAATTTGTTCTTCTTCTTCTTAACTCTGAAATTTGGGAGTCCGTCTGATTCAATATCCAACGAAGCTCTAGCCTTTTAAGGTAGGAAAGTAGTTTCATTGAAGATAGAAGAAGTTTTAGATTCTTCTCCCGAGTTAGCAAGGAGGTCAGCAATAGTGTTGCCTTCTCTAAAAATATGCTTAAAAACAAAGTTTCCAGCACGAGACAAAATAACCATTTGCTCTGTAATCTGCTTGATTTGCCAGGGTGGCTCAAGTTTCCCATTGAGAATGTCAACAATAAGGAGAGCATCAGATTCAACTATAACATTAGTAAATCCAGCCTCCAAACAATTGATCACCCCTTTCAACATGACCTTGGCTTCAGCCATGTAGCCTGAATCATGGCCCATGTATGATCCCTGAGTTTACCACCTCCACCTGTTGATCCTGGATTTCCCTTACTACAACCATCCACATTGAGTTTTATCCAAAAAAAGAGAAGGTTTAATCAAAAGACAGCCTTAGAATGAATGATTGGTTTCACCTTATCTATCATATAACATTTTCCAAATCCAAGAATCAGGGAGGGTTAACTCGGGAAATTGATTTTTAAGTATCAAAGAGATGAGGTTGTTAACTTGCTGAATGATGTACCAAGATGACATCCTTTTATCATCAGATCTGGCCTTACACCTATTTTTCCAGATTTCCCAACAAAGGGCAATTGGAAGGTAATGTAGTAGGCAGTCATGAACCTCATTTTTACCTTCGCATTCCACCAGTTAATAGCTGACATCCTAAGTTGTCCATGTACTTGTTTAATACCACGTGAGTTAGTAGAAAATCCATACCTGAGAGGAGATTTGACCTTCACAGGGAAGGTGTTCAGTGGTTTCACTTTTGTTGATGTTGCAACAACTACAAATAAAAGGAAATCCTAAATCTCTTCATTGCTTCATCAGTAGGAATTTTGTTATGGAGAGCTCTTATCATAAAGAATGAGATCTTGAAAGGAATTTTCTTGTGCCAAGTCATAGAACTAGAAAGGGTAATGACCTTTTTCTTTCTGACCAGTTGCCAAGCAGATTTACTAGTATATTTTCCAGAAGATTCAGGAGTCCAAATAGGTTGGTCCTCCATATCTGGACAAAACTGTATGCTAAGAATAGAATTGATCACATTTTGAGGTACGATCTTTTCACGTTTTTTTTCTTCCAAGTATTGCCCATATAGAAATCTTTAACAAGAGTTTTTGGGGAGTTTTTTGATTCTGCACTAGTCTGGCTATAGGGACAAGATCTGTCCAGTTATACCACCAAAAAGATATGTTTCCTTTGCCAACTCTCTATAATATACGCGGTTCAACCACTTCTTAACTATCCATAAGCCTTCCCCAAATATGAGATTGTTCGCAGGACCATTTCTTAGCAGTTGGATGGTACTTTTTACAGCATTTAACCTCCAAGAAAGAGGAGGGGCTTATGAGTTCTAACTTCCACCATAGTGTAGCTGAGAAGGTGTTACAAATGTCATGGAGAGATCTAAAACCAGCACCACCCTCATTTATAGGAAAACATAGATCACTCTAGGCACACCAATGTTTCTTCTTTCTGTCACCATCCATACCCCAGAAGAAATCAGCGATTAGCTTCTCAATCTGCTCAAGGGTAGTATTTGGAGGATGAACAACTGTAATAAGTGCACAAGCAAAGCATGAAGGACAAACTTTATGAGAACAACCTTTCCACCATATGACAAAAGTTTTCCTTGCCAACCTTGAAGTCTTTTGGCTGCCTTAGCGACCATACTACTGAAGTAAACAATTTTCTTCTTCCCGACATAAATGGGACATCCTAAATATTGCATAGGGAATTGTGATTGGTTGAATCCAGTAATATCTTTGATAGTAGTGAGCCTAGAATCATCTTCTTGAAGGTAACATAAAAGCCAGATTTGTTCTTGTTGATAAGTTGACCTGAAATATATTCATACTTTCTCAACTTATTCATCAATAATCCAAGGGAGTGAGGTTCACATGAAGAGAATAAAATAGTATGATCTGCATAGCATAAATGAGAAATATTAGGACCATTCTCATCAACTGTAAAATGAATGAAATTAGTATGAATTAGAGAGTCCATTTTAGAAAGTAATTAAGCTCCTATAACAAATAAGGAAGGGGAAAGATGGTCTCCCTGTTTGATGCCTCTGGTGGAGTTGCAGAAACCATGTTTGACTCCATTATTATTGACAGAATACCAAACATTAGTGATTAGTCTCCATATACCGTCAATCCATTTTTCATCAAATCCAAATTGTCTGAGAACTTTGCATAAGTATTCCCATGAGACTCTTATCTCATGCTTTAGCCATGTCCAATTTAATTACCACATTACCATCATCTGTTGGTCTTGTGATATTATTGACCATATCTTGTGTAAGCATCATATTTTCTGTGATGGATCTTCCTTTGACGAAGCTTGTTTGGTTAGGAGAAATCAGCTTCTGCATGAGATGACTAGGTCTTTGATTCACCAATGTAGAAATAGTGTTAGCTGAGAAGTTACTCAAGCTAATTAGTCTTAATTAATTGAAGGTCCGATGGCATTCCACTTTGGGGATTAGAATCAAGTTAGTATGAGTGATGGCCCTTGGAATTTGATTATCTGCAAAGAAGTCAAGAACCGTTGGCAAAAAATCTTATTTGATAATATCCCAGCAACTATGATAGAATTTTCCAGATATTCCTTTTTTTTTTGTTGTTGAAACTGGTAAGGTTGAATTGTTCAGCATTAAGGGTGTATGCTGGCTACCTCCAAAAAGGAATAATTTCAGATTTCCTATCAAATCTATAATCTGGACTTTAGAGAACTGTTTATGAAAAAAGGATACTGCTTCATTAGCAATGCCATCGTCTGCTTCTATCCAGCTTCCATCATCCTTCCTCATTTTCTTTAAAGTAAGTCTCTTCTTTCTACCCTTGACGATAGAGAGAGAGAATTTAGAGTTGACCTCTCCCTCTACAAACCATTTTACTCCAGATTTTTGTTTCCAGTAAGCTTCTTCCTTTTTGTATGCTCTGATAAGAAGAGCATTAGCTTGATTGAGAAGAGCTCTATTATTGTCAGAATTATCATTGAGATTAGTGTTTTCCATATCAACAACTTTCTTCTTATAAAAAGTGTTAGCAAATGAGTTCCTAGACCACTCAGACAACTTTTTGCTAGTATTTTTGAGTTTCAGGTGGAATCTCCACATAGGAGATCCTTGAACTTCCAGATTCCAGGCTTGTTTCACCACTTTTTAAAAATCCTCCTCCTCAGTCCATAAGTCAAGAAATTTAAAATATCTGATCTGATTCCTTTGAGTAGGATTGACCATAGAAGGGATTGGAGAGTGATCAGAACCTGTCCTGATTAAGTGATCAACATTGGTAGAATAAAAAAAGACTCATCCATTCATGATTAACCAATACTCGATCAAGCCTTTACCAAATTCTTTTATTAGTTGGCCATCCATTACACCACGTAAAAGTTGATCCTGAGTATCCTGGATCAATCAGATCACAATCCATGATACATTGGATAAAAGGTGAGCTCTTAGGCATTCTGTGAGGAGTTCCTCCCTTTTTTTCTTCAAAATCAATAATACAGTTAAAATCACCAGCAATATACCAAGGAAGATTGAATTTCGCGGAGATGCATTTAAGATTACCCATAGTGCTTCCCTCAACAAGGCATCACATTTGGCATAAACATTAGTAATAAGAATAGTGTTACCCATCCAGTTGACCTTGCAAATAACCTGTTATTAAGTATCTTCTATCACGTTGCATTCAAACAGCTCATCCCAAAATAACCAAATTTGGCTATTACAGTCAGCGTAAGCATTAGCAAAGCCCAAAAGCCTCTGATAATTGTCAATTTTATCCGCACTATGAAAAGGTTCACTGATAGCTATGAATGGAAGTTTTTGAAAGTTTATAATTTGTGTCAGCCTTTCAAAAGCACCACTAGAGTTGATGCTTCTGATATTCCAAAATAAGGATTCAAACTTCATTGATAATTTGTTTTAGACCATTTCCCTTTTGATTGGTGAGTCTTCCGCCCCTTACTCTTGTATTATGTTATTCTCTGTTATTATTGACTTTGCCTCTCCCTCTCCCCCTGGGTGATAAATGATTGTTGTCAATTATGTTATCAAATTCCGACGTAACGTCTACCTCTACCAGGTCATTAGAGAAAAATGTTCCCATTAAAACCTCAGGATGATCATCACTTAAAAGATTGTTTCTGTCTTGATTGCTAGTGATGTGTTCACCATTGAAGCTTTCACTGTCAACACTGGCTTATTCATCACTATGTTCAGAACTCATTTCCTCATCATAGTCATGGTCTTCAGAACTATTTTCCTCTTCATCACTGAAAATATTGTCTCTATCTTGATTTACCAGTGAGGTGTTCAACGTTGAGGCTTTCACTGTCAACACTGGCATATTCATCACTATATTAAGAACTCATTTCCTTTTCATAGTCATGGTCTTCTGAGCTATTTTCCTTTTCATACTCCTCTTCTTCTTCATCATCAGTTGAATCAGTTTGGCCCTCCTTACTGATGTTAACTCCCTCACTACCTTGGTCCCTCATCGAGACTTGTGCCACTGATGAGTTTAAGGTAATTTATTTGTACTTCTCCGGGATCAATGGGGTACAGGTTATCCTTTTCATGAATTTGTGTATCACCTTTTTTGTTAGTTTCCATTTCCACATTGTTCTCATTGTTAGTAATAATACCTTCAGGACAAGTAACTATCTGTTGGTTGGATTGGTTGTTGTCCTCCTGCCTAGGATTTTGATTTTGTTGTTCTTAATACCACCAACTTCGCCCTTCTGATAAACACTATTTTGTTGTTGCTTTACAGTAGATTTCTCTTGAAGATGGATTTCTTTCTTACTTTGTTTGCTCTTGAATATTCTCTCTTTTTTCTTGTTTCCGTTCTCCAAGTTTTTCCCATCTTGTTGATTCATGTTAGTGGCATGATTTTCATTCCCAACCTTTTCTTTGCGTTTCCCATGGGTTTCCGGGATTTTCACAGACTTAGGATTAGCCTCTGGCTCCTTAATAGAAATTCCCCTTTTTATATTGTTATGATATCTTCTCTCAACATCTCTGTTTGGACTAGATTGTTTCTGCTCATTTGTCATTTGTTCATCGGTTTTGTTTTGATTGATCTGCGTATCGCTTTGATTTTGCTGAGCTTTAGCACCTTTTCTCCTGGACACAGTTTGGAAGTCGTCCTCATTTACAGTAACAACTTCTTTGGTCTGTTCCTTTTTCTGATTTTTAATTCTATCATCTCTTGTCTTAGTCCTGCATTGGATTTCGAAGTGTCCTTACATTTTTCAATATAGACAGTAGCTTGGGACTTTATCATACTCAATATCAAGCTATTTTCCATTATCTGCACCATCCAATCTCTTGTAGCCTAACCAATTTTGGTCTAATCTTGGTTTCAACAGGTCAATTTCAACTTTAACTTTTCCTCTAGATTTAGAATGTGGCTTGATCAGGGGCAACTGCTACTCCTATTCCACTAACCAATCCAGCAACAATCTGCCAATTGAATAGATGCCACGGGAGCTGGTGAATCAAAATCCAAACAGGAACAATGGTTGTCTCTTCTTCAGCTTTAAAATCAGGAGTCCATTTAAGAACTTGCATTGGTGAATCTCCAATATCAATTTACTCTTTAGTGAACACATGACTATAATTGACTTCATTATCAAAATCCAAATAAACATGTTTTGGATCGAAATAAGCAATTTTAACAGTCCCAGAAAGATGAAACTTACTAACAAAGGTCTTATGGATTTCCTCCATGCTGGGCTTCCCGCGACAAAACTTACCGATTATAGTGAGTCTGCATTGTTTAGCAAGATTGATGAAATAATCTTCAGCTTTGAAGAACACTGCAGGTTTGCCAAGGTGAGTACCGTGTTGAATTTCCACTAGAGGCTCATTGGTGTTAATTGATGGGAGCTTGGTTTGAACCATAGCAGCGAAAGTGGGTTTCGACACAATTTTCTCATTCGTTTTGTTGTTTGACTGATCATTGTTTCTTTGAGTACCACTCGCATCTTTCCCTGGTTGTGAATTCATCGTTTTCCCATTAGGAATCTGTCTGAGATGATCTGATGTTGAGAGGAGGAAGGGTGTATGAATTGTTTCAGGTTGGAAATTTGGTTTGGATTATCGTCTTTTTTGGTTTGGGGCCTGTCGAAGTTTGACGATACTTTTGGCATGGTTGGGTTGCTACTGGATCCTATTTTGTTAGAAATAGGTTTCTTGATGGTATTGGAAATCTGATTTCGGTGTTCGTTGGGTTTTTCCGTTGGTTGAGCTGCGGGGTAGTGCCTTCAAAACTAGCCGTTACATGGCTTATAGTGTCAGGTGGGTCTGGTGGCTGACGTTGATTTGGATCTTTAGACATGAGTGAGGAGATACGTTATAGAAATTAGATCTAGAGAGAGAAAGCTTGAGAGAAGGAAAAAAATTTGAAATCGGAGGGTTATTGTCATATTACATTCATGTGGATGTCGTTGGTCTCTTTAAATGTGTCTGCTACAGTTGAAACTTTCAAGATCTAACTTCTTAGAATTCTGTGATCTCCATTTCTCCAGTATCAAATTGTTTGCACTATTTCCCCCTTTTCCAGCATGACAAATCAGGAGATGCTGTAACTGACCTTCAACCAGTAAATACATGTCACTCCTTCAATTTTAATTTATGTACACAGTTGGAATTTGATGAATTACCTAAATTTCTATATGGTTTTTAAAGATTTTAAGTGGTTAATTATAATGATTTATAGTATTTTTTGCATAATTTTCAAATAATTACTTCTTATGTCCCAATTAACGTGGCACAAATAGAATTTGAAGAGTTAACCAAATTTTTGTGTATCTTTCAAATATTTCAAATTGTTACTTATTGTGATTTATCATATTTTTTTCGTCATTTTTAAATAATATATGTTACTTTTTCTTTCAGGGGTTATTCCGAAGTAAGATTGGGTCAATAAAATCGTTATTTGTTTCCAGAATGAGGAGAAGATTCCCTATTTTCAGTATTGGTCGTTTATATTGTACAGGTAAATTTGTGAATATTAGGGTGTACCAATTTAAACATTTTTATTTAATTCATGGCAATTATAGGGAATGCAGAGGCGGCGCCTCAATTGTCAATTGACCTCATTAAAATAATGGACCAAAGGTTATCAGCAATTGAGAACAGGAATGCTCACCTTGAGCGTTTTTTAGATCAGGTGATTCACTTACTTTTCCTACATGTTTGTTTTCATGCCTGAATCAATGTTTTTTCATTTATGGAACTAACTCTACTCTCTGCTTCCTCTACTGAAGTAGCAGACTTTTGTATTAACTGCACTCTACACTGCAATTATCTCATTTACCCTTTAATGACAGCCTGAATTGACACCTTCTGAATATTCTACGGCCAACAAAGAGCTCAGGAAGCTCAGAGATTCAGTACATCTCATAAGCGAGTTAAGGGCAAAACAGCAGGTAACTCAACCTCATCTTTCTAAATGACATACATTGATTCTACATGCTCTATCACCTAGGAACACCAAACATATTCTCCCTTCCTATGCTCAATCCCAAATTCTAAGTGTCCACTACCAATTAATCCTTACAAATCTACAGTATTAAAGAAAAGCACCAAACTGCTAACCCATAGTCCAATATATGAGCATCCAAGACTACTATCTAAATCATTGTTTGACATTATTAAAGAAAATAAATAACAATACAACTTAAACCTAGCTGCCATGGTACAAGAATGACAACTCACTGCTAATTGAAATTTCAGAAACTTTATTGGCGACCCCAAATCTCCTTAGGGTGTGTGTGGTATGGAAGAAAATGTTTTCCTAGAAAACAAGTAGATTTATGACTTATTTTCTCATGTTTGGTTGGTGAGTAAAATATTTTTAGGAAATGATTTTGTGTTTGATTTATGAATGAAAAATATTTTTGAGAAATACCTTTTATTTTTATTTTTACTAGAGTAGAAAATAATATTTGAAATTGAAAATATTTTTTTCTTGGGAGGGGGGAGGGGGGTG
>NC_028639.1:50445468-50485811 GCF_001406875.1 Solanum pennellii | reverse complement strand
CGCTAACGGGGTGGGGCTGGGGTAGGGGTGGAGGGATGATCGTGGTCGGGGGGAGGGCCGAGTGAAACTATAAAATTTTAAAATTGAAAATAGTTTTTAGAAATTGATGTTTTTTAAAAAAAATGTAATTTGAAGTTGGATGAGAGTTTTGGAAAATGTTTTCCTTAACTTTTGAAGGGAAGTCATTTTCCTTAATTTTAAGAAAAATGAGTTGATTTGGAAAACATTTTCCAAAACTTTTGTCCCAACCAAACATGAGGAAATTGAAAAACATTTTCCAGAAAATATTTTCCTTCATACCAAACACAACCTTTAAGTATAAAAACATACTTTGTATGCATTATTGATCATCTCCTAAAAGGTGACACAGGGCTATACCCATACAAATAAATTGCATTTATCAGTATTCTATATCATAAAGCATAAAAAACATTTGAATTTTATATGCTATGATGAATCTGTCATTAAGGGCTAACCAATTGGGCTTTGAAGCTTGTAATTGACATGTTAAAGGTTCAAGCAATGAGATGCATGCTTAATAACATCATTCTTCATGCCTCACTATAAGTACCAAGTATAGCAAACCTGAAACATATTGTAATACTCCAACGTGTCGAATACCGCTAACTATGAGCTTCTTCTGAAGTCTCGTAAACTTATAAATGACTCATACCTATGTCCAACCATTGAGTCGTAGACTCGTAGTGCACCATCATTATTAATCACAAAGGCAGTACTCCTACCATTCTAAGTACATTCTCCAAACCCCAAATGAAAGGGATTATTGTACTATTGTGCCTTAATTTTCTCAACTAAGAAAGACTCAGTTTATCTAAGGCTCTAAAAGCACGCTGAAGTGGTTAAGCCCTTAAATGAGGTCCAAAAGATGTTGAACGCTTTACCTCTCTTAGCGGTGCTTAAGTGTCATCATCAAGGCTTAATACATACTTTTCGTTGCCAATAGTGTAACAACACTAAATAGTTGATATTTAACTTTATCGTTATTTTTTTTCTTCGTCTATAGATTTGTTATCCATGCTTACTATTATTAGTCTTGGACTACACATATCTATATTTTCTTCATTTGCACCTTCATTCAACCTAGCCCACGATTTATTTGAGTTTTGCACCCAAAGTCCCAATGAACCTTGGAGCTTTTTATGCGCTTTACACCTTTGAAAACACTGTTGTGTAATAATCCATGCAAGTGTCTTATTAGACCCTGTGGCATAAGTGTACCCGGTGGTTAATATTACTATTTTTTAAAAAATTTTGGTTAGTCGAAGTCTGTTATTCACATTATAAGTCACACAAACAACTATATTGGACTTCATGAGATCTTACGTGTCGTTCGAAGGTGGACATTTTTGACGATGTTTTGGTCATGCGCGGGTGCGCTAGGGCTGCTCTAGTCGATTTTTTGAGTAGTTTTTTTCTCTTTTGGGATCGTCCCGTCATTCTGACCAAACCCTAGCCAGTTTTGTCCAAATTTGATTGTTGAATTAGGGTTCCGTTGATTTCTAGGTTGTTTCGAGCTAAATTTTATTTTTAGACCCAAGTAGGTAGTTTCCGACAAGTTTCTTACTGTTTTCAAGTCATGTTTCAAAAAAATGTATTTTGGGAGTGATGTTTTTGGCTCCAAAAATATGGAGATTGGAAGTTTAAGCCCTATAATTATTTTAGAAACCTTAATGGGAAGTTCAAACTATTTAGCTTGTGTTCCTTAATTGAGTTATGGTGCAAGAGTGAAGGTGTTCAAGATTACTTAACAAACAATGCTTGTGTGGTAGATGAAAAGACAAAGGCTAGTGAGGTCTAAAAGCCAAAGTACAATGGGAGAATGGAAGCTCAATCATATAGTATCTTATGATACTCAACTGATTCCAAGTTGATGCCTTCATTTTGCCTATTCCAGACATGTTATTTTGTTTGGGAAAAGGCACGTGCTTTATAAACTTATGACATCTCAATTCTATGGTGAGATTCTCGGATGAGCGGCATAAAGAAACAAGAATCAGATGTTTACTTATTTGGGACATGTACATGCAATCATGGAGGAATTTGAAAATGTTGATGTCAATCACTATGAATGTGGAAAACATCAAGAGCACAAGCTAACATTATTTCTAATTCTTACACTTGTTAGACTCCATACTTACCATGATTCAGTGCGTGATCAAGTTTTCTTTTTGATAAGAAGGGAAACCCGCAGGCGCTACCATTTGGATGCACAGGGTAAAACCCCCACTCCTATGCAATGACTCAAAAACCACATAGGAGAGGTTGACCCAGAAGTACAAGTAAAGCACTTTCTCAATTTGGATAGAGGCAGGCTATGATGGATGCTTTACATTCGAGTGGTACTTAGGAGCTTGTCTCCCTTTCTCTAGGGAAATCTATTTTTGGTTGCCCTTGGGTTTATGCAGTCAAAATATGTCCAGACGGTCAGGTTGATCGTCTTAAGACTCGCCTTGGTTCCGAATCTGGGCTTGATAATAGTGATACTTCCACTCCCGTGGCTAAAGTAGCATATGCCCGTCTTTTTATATCTATGGTGGTTGTTCGTCATTGGCCTCTTCATCAGTTGGACATTTGGGATGCTTTTCTACATGGTTATCTTGCGGAAGAAGTCTATATGGAGCAACCACCTAGTTTTGTTGCTCATGAGGAGCCTAGTAGCCTTGTATGTCGATTGTGTGTCACTCGATGGTCTGAAACAGTTTCTTCGAGCTTGATTTGAAAAGTTCCACACAGTTATCTAAGAGTTTGGCATGACTCTAGTGATGCTGATCACTCTATGTTTTATCGGCATTTTCACCAAATTTGTGTATATTTGGTTGTTTACGTTTATGATATTGTTATCACTGACAATGATCAAGATGGTATGACTAATTGAAGCAACATCTCTTAAGCATTTCCGGACTAAATACCTCGACAAATTGAAGCATATTCTAGCTATTGAGATTGCTCAGTTGGATTAGGTATTGTTACTTCTAAACACAGGTATGCTTTAGACATTCTTGAGAAGATAAAAATAATGGGATCTAGACCCATTGATACTCCTGTGGATCCGGATGGTAAGCTTCTTCGAGGACAGGGGGAGCAACTTAGCAATCTCGTAAGTTATAGATGGGTGTTTGTAAAGTTGAATTATCTCACAATGACTAGACCTTATATCTCTTTTTCCAGTGAGTGTAGTGAGTGTTGTAAGCCGTTTATGACTTCCCCTTGTGATAGTCATTGGGATGCAATTGTTCATATTTTGCTATATATAAAGCCAACACCAGGTAAAGAAAAGACTACTCTTTGAGGAGCAAGGCCATGAGCATATCATTGGGTATACAAACATTGATTGGGCAGGATGATCCTCTGATAGATGTTCAACATCTATTTATTGTGTTTTAGAAGGAGGAAACTTGGTGTCATGGAAGTGTAAAAGACAGTGTGGTTGTTCGATCTAGTGTAGAAGCAGAATATCGAGCAATGGCTGCAGCAATTGTTGAGCTAGTTTGGATAAAACCACTGCTGAGAACTAAAATTTGGCGAAATCGGTTAGATGAAATTTGTATGTGATAATCAAGCAGTCTTTCATATCGCATATTTCATGAAAAGGACTTAGCACATTGAGAGTGATTGTCACACTTTCTGGCAAAAGATTCTCTCAGGAGATACTGTTATTAAATTTGTGAAGTCATGTGATCAACTTGCAGATATCTTCACCAAGTTCCTCATCAGTTCTCGTATTAATTACATTTGTAAAAAGCTAGGGACATGATTTGTGCAATCCTACTTGAGGGAGAGTGTTAGAATAGGAATAGGAATGTACAATCTCACTTAGAATAAGAATAGGAATATGAATAGTATATAGTATCCTGAGTAGCAACTTTTTACACCACAATGGCCAGCTTCAACAATCTATCTGAAGAAAGGGATACCATAGTATGGAAGAAAGAAAGGAATGGTATTTTCTCTGTGAACTCAGCCTATAGAGAATTGAATAGATCAAATCATAGGGAGTAAAACTGGCCATGGAAGGTGATATGGAAGACCAAGATCCCATACAAAGTTAATTGCTTCATATGGCTGCTGGCTAAGGAATCAGTACTGACACATGACAATTTGAAGAAAAGGAAAATTTTCAACTATGTTCAAGATGCTTCTTATGTGGGGAACAGGTGGAGACAATCAGCCATCTGTTCTTGCACCTGCAAATGGACGGAACAACTTTGGAGGATGTTCATCAGCTTGAGAAAAATAAATTGGGTAAAGCCAGGGAGCATTAGAGGAGTTCTTAACAGTTGGAATGGTGATGGTAATGCAGCAAAAAAGGAGGAGAGATGGAAGATTGTCTCAGCATGTATATGGTGGATTATATGGAAAAAGAGAAATCAGAGGTGTTTTGAAGAGAAGCAGAATGGACTTCAAAGCTTCAAGATGAATTGTGTAGCGCTATTTTATTTTTGGTGTTAAGAGAACATTTTAGTCCAAGCAGAAGATATCTGGGATGTTTTAGATTATTTGTAAGAAATAGAGGTGATAGACGGCAATATGATTAGACTGTAATACCTTTTGAAGGGGACTACATATTTTGGATGTAGTCTACCTGTGTATATGTAGATTAGTGTTACTATCCTCAAAAAAGTACCCTACTTGCTAAATGATTGCTAAATGATTGTATTGTAGTGTATATAAATAGGATCTCTGTGTCATAATGTACATACACAATTCAATAGTATTTTCTCCTATATTTCTCACAACATGAACACAATATGATAAACCTGAATGATGATGCCGGAGTCCGTTAGCACATATACCTAACGTCCTTATGAAATTTGTTGGAAGGCATTGTTATACATTTGGCGCAAATTGTTGTAAGCAAACACACAAGCTTTGTTTTTGGGGGTGAGATATCAGTTCTTTCCTGGCCTTTCTCTTGATATTTTTATTAATTTCTTTTGTAACCCTCTATGGTCCCTAGGATCATTTGTATCCTATATTATTCTCAGTCTTGCTCTAATAGATCTCGCTATTTTGTCTTTTCCCCTTCTAGGAGATTAAGGAACTGAAATCAGTAATATCTGATTGTCAAGATGACAAAGACATGCAACAGATGGCTTCTGAAGAATTAAGTGAAGCCACAGAAGGAGAGAAGAAATTTCAGTTTCTCCTTCTGAAGTCATTACTACCCAAAGATGATGCTGATGAGAGGGACTGCATTCTTGAAGTGAGGGCAGGTAAGGAGACGTATCCGAACTTCATTTGACCTCTACTTTCATTGGTATAAAATGTGTACTCTTTTGGTAAGTCCAACATAATGATTAATTTTAAATATATTCAGGAACTGGAGGGGAAGAGGCTTCTTTATTTGCGATGGACATATTCAAAATGTGGGTTACTTGAACATGAGTTGAGTTCCTGATTTCCCTTGGTTCGACTAATAACTTCTCATTCCTGATGCTGATATTACTTTAACATCAGGTATGAAAAATACTCTGTGAAAAAAGGCTGGAAGTATGAGGTTCTAGAAATAGCTGAGTCTGATCTTAAAGGATACAAGGTTTGTCTACCATGCTTCATACATCACCTTAAATGTTACCTGAAATATATACTATTGTTGGTTTGAAATTGCAATTAACATTGTTGGATCAAAAGTTGCTTGTAAGCTTCAAATAATAGTATTAATGCCTCCAAGTAAATGATAGTGTACCATGTTTTTGTATTTTGTTGTCCCCAAATGCATGTTTTTGACTTTGCAAAATTAATCGTAGGAAGCTATTGCTTCTATCTCTGGAGCTGGTGTGTACGGGAAACTAAAATTTGAGAGTGGAATACACAGAGTTCAGGTAGTATCACCTTAAGTCTTGTGTTTTACTGCAATTTATGTAGCCAAATAAAAGATTTACTTCCTTTGCAGCGGGTGCCCGTGACAGAGAAAGGTGGACGTGTTCACACCAGTGCTGTCTCTGTTGCAATTCTCCCGCAGGCAGATCAGGTGAGTGTTGTTAGTGCAATGTATGTGGACAGTTAATAAGAATAAATACTGTTAAAATAGGAATAAGTATTTCTTACTTAGAATAGGAATTAGCATAGGAATAAGAATAGGAATTCTAGTTTGGAAAGGTTTCCAATATAGTGTCTATAAATAGGGTCTTCATGTAACAATTTAGATGCGCAATTCAATAATATTTTCTCCATTATTTCTCTCATGGTATCAGAGCATTGGTGAGAAACAAACAATTCATTTTTTGGTGACGTTTTCGGTGACGTTTGGGACGGATTTTATCATATTTTATTCTGTGGGTGTTGTGCGAAAACGAACACCACCACGAGGCTCGGAAACCTTCCACGACCAAACCCCAGCCAGAACCACCAGAAAACAGCACCGTACGCGCCCTCACGCACCAATCGAAGGTGGCAAATTCCGGCGAGATCTGGCTCACGCGCCGACGCGTGAGGACTTTTTCGGTCATAGTCTTTGAGAATTTTTTCGATAGTTGGGGTCGTCCAGCCATTCCGACCCAACCTATATTGTTTTTGACCATTTTTATTTAGATTCGATCACCAGAATTAGGGTTCCGGTGATTTTTGGGCAGTTTCCGGCGCATGAGTGTTGCTCCGGTCTCTTTTTTTTTCTTTTCGAGTTTCTCTTATGTTAGGGTCGTCTAGTGTTTTCGGTAAGAACCCATACAGTTATCTCTAGATCCGATCATCGGAATTAGGGTTTTGGTGATTTTTGTTGGCAGTTCCCAGCGAACTTCCGGCAAAATCAGAATTTTTCAGGCCACTGTGGGCAGATTCCGGTAGCTTCCAATATTTTCAGACTTGTGTAGCAGCTTCCGGCAGTTCCCAGCGTACATACGAATCCATGGAGAATAGACGGGAGAGAGAACGTTTTGAAAAATTTCGATCTAAGTGTAGTCATTGTCATAAACCTTGACAAACTCGTGACATATGTTTTATTTTGCGTGGTCGACCACCCAGTTATGATCCTGTTGTTCTAAAGGAATATATAGAGTTTCTTCGGTATCGTGCAAATAAACAAACGTCTCCACAAGTAGTTTCGGTTGCGGGTAATTCTTTTACTTGTATATCACAGTCTAACACTCTTGGATCATGGGTCATATACTCGGGGGCTTCTGATCATATCACTAGTAATAAATCACTTCTGTCTGATATAGTTTATTCACAATCTCTTCCATCTATTACATTAGCCAATGGGATACAAACAAAACCAAAAGGGGTTGGAAAAGCCAAATCCATATCTTCTGTCACTCTTTACTTTGTTCTTTATGTCCTTGGTGCTCCTTTTAATCTAGCATCGGTTAGTCGTTTGACGAAAGCCCTACATTGTAGCATAATTTTTTTTGATCATTTCTTTCTCATGCAGGACCGCAGTATGGGCAGACGATTGGAACAGGATATGAATCACAAGGCCTTTACTATCTTACCTCTTCTAATTTTTTAACAGCATGCTCCGTTACAGATTCCCTAGATCTAATTCACAAATGTTTGGGACACCCAAGTCTATCCAAACTGCAAAAGATGGTGCCTAGTTTGTCTGGTTTATCCACATTAGAAGTCGTGTCAACTTGGGAAACACACTCGTGCTACATTTTCTCGTAGTACTGAGGGTCGTTCAGAGTCTATTTTTTTCATTAGTTCATTCTAATATTTGGGGTCCTAGTAGAGTCAGTTCCCCCTTAGGATTTCGTTATTTTGTTAGTTTCATTAATGATTATTCGAGATGCACTTGGGTTTTCTTAATGAAAGATCGTTCTGAGTTATTTTCTATTTTCAAAGGTTTCTTTGCTGAAATACAAAATCAGTTTGATGTTTCTATTCGTACTTTCCGTAGTGATAATGCCTTAGAATACTTATCATCCCAATTTCAGGAATTTATGTCTCACCACGGAATCATTCACCAAAAATCTTGTCCATACACTCCTCAACAAAATGGTGTCGCAGAAAGAAAGAATAGGCATCTCATAGAGGCTGCTCGCACTCTCCTCATTGAATCTCATGTTCCGCTGCATTTTTGGGGCGATGCAGTCCTTTTCGCTTGTTATTTAATTAACAGAATGCCCTCTTCTTCTATTAAAAATCAGGTTCCACATTCCATACTGTTTCCTCAGTCACATCTCTATCCTATCCCCCCTCATGTCTTTGGGAGCACATGCTTTGTTCATAATTTAGCCCCAGGAAAAGATAAATTAGCTCCTTGTGCCCTCAAATGTGTCTTTCTTGGTTACTCTAGAGTTCAAAAAGGGTATCGTTGTTATACACATGGTCTTCATCGATACCTTATGTACGCTGATGTTACATTTTTTGAGTCTCAGCCTTACTATACATCTTCTGATCATACTGATGTCTCTATGGTCTTACCCATACCTCAAGTTTTACCTGTGCCAACCTTTGAGGGATCTACAGTTACGTCTACATCTCCAGTTGCAATGCCACCACTACTAGCTTATCATCGCCGTCCACGTCCAACCCTAGTCCCAGATGATTCATGTCATGCACCAGACCCTGCTCCTACTGCGGACTTGCCTCTACCTAGCCCACCGCTTGCACTTCAAAAAGGTATACGATCTACTCGAAATACTAACTCGCATTATACCTTCTTATGTTATCATCGTCTATCATCACCCCATTATGCCTTTGTGTCGTCTTTGTCCTTTGTTTCCATTCCTAAGACTATAGGTGAATCACTTTCTCATTCTGGATGGAGGTAGGCTATGGTTGATGAGATGTCTGTTTTACATAAGAGTGGTACGTGGGAGTTTGTCTCCCTTCCTGCAAGTAAATCTATTGTTGGTTGTCATTGGGCTTATGCAGTCAAAATTGGTCCAGATGGTCAGGTTGATCGACTTGAGGCTCGCCTTGTCGCCAAAGGGTATACTCAGATATTTGGGCTAGATTATAGTGACACTTTCGCTCCTGTGGCTAAAATAGCATCTGTTCGTCTTTTTCTATCTATGGCTGCCATTCGTCATTGGCCTCTTTATCAGTTGGACATAAAGAATGCTTTTCTGCATGGTAATCTTGAGGAAGAAGTCTATATGGAGCAACCACCTGGTTTTGTTGCTCAGGGGGAGTCTAATAGCCTTGTATGTCGATTGCGTAGGTCACTCTATGGTCTGAAACAGTCTCCTCGAGCTTGGTTTGGGAAGTTCAGCACAATAATTCAGGAATTTGGCATGACTCATAGTGGAGCTGATCACTCTGTGTTTTATCGACATTCTGCACCAGGTCGATGTATCTATTTGGTTGTTTATGTTGATGATATTGTTATCACCGGTAATGATCAAGATGGTATCACCGATTTAAAGCAACATCTTTTTAAGCACTTTCAGACTAAAGACCTTGACAGATTGAAGTATTTTCTAGGTATTGAGGTTGCTCAGTCTAATCAGGCATTGTTATCTCTCAACGCAAGTATGCCTTAGACATTCTTGAGGAGACAGGAATGATGGGATGTAGACCTATTGACACTCCGATGGATCCGAATGTTAAACTTCTTCCGGGACAGGGGGGCCACTTAGTAATCCTGAAAGGTATAGACGACTTGTTGGAAAGTTGAATTATCTCACAATGACTAGACCAAACATCTCTTTTCCTTTGAGTGTTGTATGTCAGTTTATGACTTCCCCTTGTGATAGTCATTGGGAAGCAGTTGTTCGTATTCTTCGATATATAAAGTCAGCCCATGACAAAGGACTACTCTTTGAGGATCAAGGTCATGAGCATATCATTGGATATACAGACGCTGATTGGGCAGGATCATCCTCTGACAGACGTTTGACATCCAAATATTGTGTTTTAGTTGGAGGTAATTTGGTGTCGTGGAAGAGTAAGAAACAAAATGTGGTTGCTCGATCTAGTGCAAAATCAGAATATCAAGCAATGGCGACAACAACTTGTGAGTTAGTTTGGATCAAACAGTTACTGGGAGAAATAAAATTTGGCAAAATTGATCAGATGAAACTTGTGTGTGATAATCAAGCGGCTCTTCATATCGCATCAAATCCAGTGTTTCATGAAAGGACTAAGCACATTGTGATTGACTGTCACTTTGTCAGAGAAAAAATACTCTCAGGAGATATTGTTACAAAATTTGTGAAGTCAAATGATCAGCTTGCAGATATGTTCACTAAGTCTCTCACATGTCCTCGTATTAATTACATCTGTAACAAGCTAGGTGCATATAATTTGTATGCACCAGCTTGAGGGGGAGTGTTAGAATAGGAATAAGTATTTCTTACTTAAATAGGAATAAGAATAGGAATCTAGTTGGAAAAAGTTTCCAATGTAGTGTCTATAAATAGGGTCTTCATGTAACAATTTAGATGCGCAATTCAATAATATTTTCTCCATTATTTCTCTCAAATACAATTTTAAAAACTCATCAAGAGAGCAGTGTGCTCAAGGCTCCAAGATACTGGACTTTAGATGCTTACCGTGCATCAGATCAAGGCTCTTCAGCACTTTTATCTTTTAAAAGGAAATGATTCTTTGCGATATTATTAATCTCATCGTTCGCATAAGCATGGGAAACACTAGGGTGGGATTGGTGGGTTAAAAATCTTAGGAGGATACTGAGCATGTCCTTATAAGTGATAGCATATTCATGCACTCACAGTGTGTGTTTGTGTTATAAAATATCTATTTACACACAAATATACGTGCAGGGTGTGTTCTAGCATACAATAGATGCATGTCTTGTTAACCCCTGGCTAGAACTTTCCACGGCTTGATGTCACGTCCTTAATCTTCTACTAAGCACACCTGCGGCACTTGACAACTTGCTCACGATCTTGCACCATTTGCTCAAGATCTTGCATTACCAAGTCAACCCAAGACACTAGGAATCACTAAGAGAATGGTAGAGAAAACACGAGATTGCTAGGAAGTATTGTGTTGTAGATAACTTTGATTGATTTTTGCTCGATCATTTTACAAATGAATACCTGATCACACTCAAAACTCGTCCTTACAAGGATAAGTGGCTGTTGCAAATATAATTCGGCTTTCTTTGTGACTAGAGTTGATTCCACAGAGAACTATCAAAGCTTTCTTCTGTATCACTAAGAAATTTTAATAATCAGTTTCTAAAGGTTTTTTCTTTTAATTCTTTTTGTTATGACTTAAATAAGAACTAAAATAAGTAGAAATAATCAAACAAATAAGTAATATGAATAAACTCATAATATGCCCACTATAATCTTGTCGAGTTATTCTCTGTCGACCATGAACCTTTAGTCAGTACAATTGTTTATCAACATATAATAGTGATTTCATATCGCTATACTCTCGAATGAGCTCTAGTTAACTGATTTACTCTGTTCACATTGATCGCACCAAAGTTTTGTTATCTCTAACTTCCATTTTTAAATCCCGGTCATTAATCTCTAAATGCCTTGAAGTGGTGTTGTTCAACTTAAAACCCAATCTCACTGTCTCTCTCAAGAACAGTAAAATACCACGACACTGTTAATTGAGGGCCTTCAATAAAATATAGTTGAACAAATAGATATAATGTAAAACTACTTGATCATAGTAGAACAAAATCGCTAGTTCATCCACAATGAGTTCCATAAGTCATCCTAGAAAATAATCTAGCTACTCATAATGGAGTTTAAAAACATAGTATAGATTTGCATAACGAACAAATAAAAGAGTAAAAAAAAATGATACTCTATGTTGAATCCCTAGTTATCAACTCTTCTCCTTGTTCTTGCCTCTCAAAAACTGTGTAACCCTTTAAATATCTAGTGAATATGCTATTTATACTGCACATCTTTAATCTCTTGAAGAAAATAACCTTCAGCCAAAATAATTTGACCCCGTCACATTTTTGCCTGTACGCTCTGCGAGCTAGATATGTGGCGCTTTGTGTACGGCCAATTGCTATGTTCCTCAATTATTTCTTCATTTTTCTTGGTCCTTTAGCTCAATGACTCTTTGATGCGATCTTGATAATTCTAGTGGGCTTCTACTCAGTCTTTGGAGTTCCGTAACAAGTCTGAATTTGCTCCAAACATGCCTATTATATCTGACAAATCTCCTATCCAAAGAAACACACATAATAAGCACATAACAATAGTAATAATGATCAAGTGATGACAAAAGAAAACATATGAGGCCTTTACAACTACTAAATGTATGCATTTTATGCCAAATATCAATACCCCTCTTTATACTACTCACTTAGGGGCTAATATGCAAATAAAAACTGTTACACAAGTCCCTACATATTTACAAATAAACCCTTTTACTAAAGTTCTCTACATGCCTAGAATATTTTAAAGCCTTTCTATCTAGACCCGAAGTATACCATAGGCGTAACATGTCATATAGGACCCCGAGAAGCCCTACACAAGCCACTTAACATACACCATACAAAATAATAGAATTAAAGAACTCAAAAGACTTCTTATATCATAAAGAGTTTGACAAAGCCGGAAGTCTAACATAAGTCTCAAAGCCATCGAATACATCATAAGGAAAGTGATTAGGACGTAACCCATGCATCAGATACAAGTCTGAAATGATAATGACATAAAGCAAAAAAAAGTGTCTCGGTCCCTCAGAACATGAAGACTCACCAATCTTCAATCGAAGCACTTAAGGGATGTCTAGCCACAAGTGCGTGGAATAGGAACATCAGATCCTACATTAGTGAAATAATGTAAGCACAAGTATGTATTAATACATGGAATGTACTAAGTATGATAACAATGCATAAAAGTTTTGAAATCATGCTAAAAATGACTTTACATGACATGCAATGACCAAGCTAAATCATCAAATAACATGTTAGAATATATGTCATAATCATGGTCAATGCAAGCTAAACATCTTTAAACACATTTGAAATACTTTAGAAAGTAACCTTAATTCGTTATTGTGGGAAGTTTGCCATTACCCGACATAGACCATGTGAGCTATAACATGGAATACAGTGTCTATCCCACACCAAAAAGAGATGTCCTTACTTGCCAAGGTATGAATCATAAACTTGAGCTAAACTGGATCCACTGGCTAATGTCTCTCTAAGACAAACATATGGTGACACATAGTTATGGGACATGGGTAATTACCAATAGGCCACTTGGTGCTAGGCATAAATCCCACAAAATAGTCATTAATCATTTCATCTTATTATCCATGGAAAGACAATAAAGTAGCTGATCCATGCTAGAGTCCATTTAGAGTAACTCCTAAATCAAGATTCAACTTTAGTTGAGAAAATCTTTCAACCCTCTGAGACCTTCTTGTGAGAATAACCTTTCACAAGAACAATTAATCTCAAAGCAATTCAAATCATTCATATCAATTCCATAGAAAGAACATGCCTATCTTCATAAATTCATAATTCATAGTTTATAAACTTAATCACATGCTCATAGTCTGAAGTTCATGGGGCATGCATGAGTTCGTATGAATTAAACTCTATGACCCTCTTTAGATCATTATGTAATATTCCAGTGGTTGCCGGAAGGAATGACGTCATAGCTCCTGTAATTACCTCAATTCATACATAATTAGATAGAAAACAGTCAATTTGATCAAGATTGAAACTAACCCATGAACATTGACTAAAACCCTAACTTTGATTGGGTAATCTAGCTTTGCAAAATTGGAGAATTTAAGAACCCTATGAAGGAAAGGACTCCATAGGTGAATACTATCAAACGTTGATTCTTTAAGCCCAAGAAAAATGGTGAATTTGGAGACTTGAATGGAACTCTAGCTCTTCTTTCTTCCTTAGACTTGAGAAAATTTAAGAGGATGAATTCGGTCAAGTTTTGGGAATTTAGGAGAATGAGTTTAAACGGGTAAATTAGGGTCTTAAAATGTTTATATAGGGCCTAGCGTAGAACGTAAAACGACATAGTATTGGGTTAAAACAATTAGGAGAAGACCCAAAAGCCCTTCAAAAATAATTGTCAAACCTTGCCTACGGTTTGTGTACCTACGGATCGTATTGGTCAACCATAGATAGGTTACCGGGGCCTTAAAATTCATCCACCTTTGATGGATCCCATGTACGGTTTGTAGGTCTTCCTACGGTCCGTACATGTCATCCGTGAAATCCAACTTTGACAATCAAAATTTCACCAAGTCTGAGACTCACCTATGAGACCTATTTACGACTCGTCCTGGTAAACCTTTAAAGGGTATTGAGACTTTTCTTTTTAAAAAAATATTTTCCCACTACCTACGGTTGCCATATACGGCCCGTAGAAGCTTCTATGGTCTGTAGATGAGACTCGTAAATACAGACACCAACCCAAAAACTACAATTTTCCTTCTTTTCCAAATTCGAGGTGTTACACTTTCAAGAATTCTTCGTAGATATTTTAGAGTCTTCCCTAAAACTCTCCACGGCTTTAGAATCTTCCCACAAATGCTTATCATGTAAGCTTCCACATGGACAATTTTATGCCATGTGGTGCCTAAGTGGCATGATGACATGGGAGGTCATCACATTGATCCTTTAAAACATACTTTATACCTCCTTTATAAAAATAAAATGACATACCTAATGCCTCCCTCGTAAAAAAAAAGACATACTTTATGCCACCCTTACAAAAGTAAATAAAAGACATACTTTATGCTGTATTATTTAAATTTCATGTGTCATGTTTGACGCACCTTAGAAGAAGGAAAGTAGGGAGAGGGGGAAGGGGTAGAGAACAGGCGCATGCGCATGTTCAAGTGTATTTGGATTAGATATATCCACAAGTTTCTTTTTAGTTTTAGTTGATCGTTTAAGGTTGACAGTGATGTTACCTGACTGCTTATTGCTTTGTTAATCTTTGAATCTTCGTCAGCTAGATGTGAAGTTAAGGAATGAAGATTTGAAAATGGACACTTACAGATCAGGGGGATCAGGAGGTCAGCATGCAAACACCACAAACAGTGCTGTTAGAATCACTCACGTGCCATCAGGAATAACTGTTTCCATACAAGATCAACGCTCCCAGCATATGGTAAAGTGTGCAACCTTTTGGCAGTTTTTCCCTTGGCCGTGTGATTTGTTCAAAGTCTTAGCATAATTCTGAGCAGCAATTTTTATGTGTTCCGTGCATTGTTTTGACTAAACGTCATGACAATCTATGGTAAATTATACTTTTAATTTCCTTCTGCTTTTCTCTGTTCATCTTGTTGATATGTTATGTGCAAATCACATTAGTTTATTTTGTTTTTTATGACTTTCTTCTTGTACTATGTTTTGTATTACTGTTACTTCTTCACCAACCTTTGACAGCACAGTTGAATAGATGAATAATTATAAACCTAATTTCTCATGAGGCTCACTCATTATCAAACATTCTTAGGGATTGTTTGGTTGTTGGTTAGAATTTTGCATGTATTAGTAATAACTTTTTTTATTAACCAGAGTTTCTATCCTGCATAAAATAATACATAATTTCCTTCATAACTAATACATGTATTAGCTATGTGGATTCTAAATTGATAATTAACATGTATTTGGTGTATTGAATTTTATACATAGCAAAAAATGCTAACAAACATGGTGCAAGTTATCCAAAGTTTAGTACATGAATAAATCACCTCCTCGCCAATAATTTCATTTGATAGCCGGTAGAGTTATGTAAGTATTCGTTATGATAGAATCTATGTATGATTTTATGCAAGTATTAAATATGTAGGATTTAGTTATTCATGACTTTGTGTATTAGTTATACATGTACTCACTCCGTTTAAAAAAGAATGACCTCCTTTCCTTTTTAGTCTGTTTAAAAAAGAATGACCTCTTTCTTTTTTTTTAATAACATTTTAATTTCAGTTTTCCACATGACATGTTTAAAGCCACAAGATCAAAGGACAATTTTGTATATTTGACCTAACTTTAATTTAGGACCACAAGATTGAAAAGTCTTCTTTATACTCTTAAACTGCGTGTCAAGTCAAACCAGGTCATTCTTTGTGAAACGGAGAGAGTATTATTTATTCCACCTATCCAGCTTAAAGTAACACATAAATTCCCTCCTAACTTGTACATGTATTAGTATGCGAGTTTCTAAATTGCAAACCAAACATCATATTAATTTAGACATTAATAACTTACCTCCTAACCTAGCACCAAGCATGATATTACTTATGCAGGATTTCTCACTTAGACCCAATAGCGGGCAGCATGAAGCACTCTAAGATAATAGCACCAAGCATGGTATTACTTATGCAGGATTTTTTACTTAGACCCAATAGCGGGCAGCATGAAGCACTCTAAGATAGGGCATGCTCTACTGCATGCCGCCCGCTTGATCTGGCATGCAAGATTTAATGCCAGCATAACTCACCTCCAAAATCAGCTACCAAACGACCCTTAGTGTTAAAATTATCCACTATCCAACTGCTAACTGTTTAGGAACTTGTCTATCTGGTATGCTTTGTGTGCGAAATTATATCTTTCTTGCTGTTGGCAGTTACCTTGATCTATTAAAACCTGAGCTCATGTAACAGTTTGCTAGTTACTTGAGATGAATTTGCAGAAATAAATAAAGCTGTAACATGGTTCCTCAATTGTCTTGGTCTCCCTGAGTAACATATTAAGCAGTTTGAAGGAGTAAACAGATTTTGAGGATGTGTGCCTCTTTTAGTATTCTTATAATATTCTTAGTTTTATATGTTGAACCTACTGCTTGCTCATTTAGTTCATTTTGCTATGTGTTCCTTGGCATCATTGCTGATTTTTCGGTTAGGAGCCATTCCGGCATGATAGTTTGTTAGCCTCTGGTTGCTTTGATGTTGTTTTTCTTTCTGTAAATCTCTTAGCCCACTCATTTGCTTCTTTCATCTTGGAATTTTGTTCAGAACAAGGCCAAAGCACTAAAAATATTATGTGCAAAACTATATGAAATAGAGCGACTCAGCAATCAGTCAAGTAGATCGAAACTTCGATTGGAGCAGGTAAAATTTAGTGACATAAAGAATATTTCTTCTGTTTCCTTTTTGGAATATTAATACTATATTATTTACACATGTTGAGTAGATTGGGAGTGGGGACAGATCAGAGCGGATCCGCACCTATAATTTTCCTCAAGGACGGGTTACTGATCACCGTGTTGGCATCACAACTCATTCCATAGATGATGTTCTCCAGGGAGAAGATTTGGATGCTTTTATTGATGCTCTCCTATTGCGGCAGGAAATGGACGCGATTGCATCATTCAGCTCCACGTAATGTTAGCTTAAAACAGTATGGCTAGTTACCCTTTATTGATCTTCCTTTGGTGGAGGGATTGTGCAGTGATAAATTGTTGTTTCCATTGTGGTTGAAGCTGTTATAAGAGCAGCAGTTTTTAAACCTTTCAATACATTAGAATGGAGGGAAGAAGTTAATACGTTTTAGGTTAGGGAAAGCTGAAAAATAATGTACGACTCGGCAGCTCCTTTTCTTTCTTTTCCTTGCGAGACCGGAAACATCTGAAATTGCTACTACATTCTGTGTGGGGTTGGTAGGACACTCATAAGTTTTTTGTAGTGGATTTGGTAGGGATACAAGTCATTTTCATGAAATAGATGTATTTTCCAGTATTTGGTTTGTCAGGAAAATATTGTCCTCAAATACCATATGATTTGAAGATCACAAATATTATTAGCATATCAGACCCTTCTGATTTAAAAATTAATAATAATAATAATAATAATAACAATAATAATAATAATAATAATAATAATATGATGATGAATTATGATTAAGACGTTTGAATTCGAAAAAACATTTGAATATTAAGATGTGCATTAAGATCTAGATGTTCAGATCTGAATATACATCTAAATATTAGGACATTATTTCTAGATTTGAATATTGGATGATTCAGATTGTTTGTTTTTAATATCTGAATATAATGTGGATATGGAATTAAATCGTTATCAATAAAATATTGTTAAAAATTCATTTCGTCAAAAAAATATTTTTAATATTTATAATCGTTTGAAAAATTGAATTATATCATTGTTGAAAAAAAAAAGAAGAAGGTTCCATATTATCAATGTCTAACATATATATTAATTGAAAAAAGTTAAATGATTTCTAGATGTTCCATATTATCAATGCCTAACATATACTAAAGGATTTCTATTTTTCCCAATGACCTTGAATCGATTCTCTAAATTGTGAACCATTAGGTTCTTTCATGTTTTTGTAGGTGTCAATTTCACAAAATATATTAATAGTTGTAATGTATAACGATTCTTTCCATCCAAGGCGATCTAATTTTTTCTTTCATTCTTCAAACACTATTTTTTTTAATCAATAGCATTCGCCTAACTAGAAGGGCGGATCACCAGAATGGCCTGAACTCGCCTAAAGTAACATTGCTCACAATTGAAAATATTCAAGGTTGATCAGCGAACTAATGAAGAAAATAACGACTTAACGATTTGATGGGCGAACTAGATGATCATCGACGAAGGTGACATGATATGGATAAAATCTGAAGAAACATCAAAGGTGATACTAAGTGATTTGCCGAATATGAAAGGCAAACTCAAACAAGTTTGTCGATTGAGGTTCAAAAGCCTAAAGCCCGAAGCAAGAGAAAGACGAGCTAAAGAGTAGACGAAGATCCGCTGAATAATTTTAGCGAGCCCGAATAGCGCCCCCGAAGTGGGAAACTATAAGTTTTCTAAAGGAAGAAAATGTATTAGATTTTAGAGGAGATTTTTTGAATAGAATTTTAGTTTCTAACATTGTATGAGTTTTGATTTCTTAGAGAAATATTCTTAGTTTTGGAGTTTTAACTTTTGCTCTTGGATTTGACAATCTGAAGTCTAAATTAAAGTGAGTGTTTATTATAATTGTTTAAATTCATAACACAAATGATTGCCTTCATGATAGGTATAGTTTCTTTACTTTTTATGATGTGTGGCTAAACATTCAATTTTATGGGTGAAATTATGAGGTTGAGTGTTGATTTGATATAGGGGAAATTTTAGAAAAGGTGACATTAAGGTGTCAAAATAAAGGGGTGGTGACATAAGTCTTAAGTATTGAATGTAGGTGACAATTATTATGTGATTAATGATTAAGGATTGTGGAGTTGCCCTTAAGTTTATAAATAGACATTCTGGTCCATTAAATTAAAAGAGGGGTAAAAGGGTAAATGACAAAATCTAATTTAAGCAATTTTGTTGGAAATCGAAATTGGAGGGAAGCCACCAGTGAGTTGTACGTATTCCCCCTCTTCTTCTTCCTCCTCCTCCTTCTTCTTTAATTAATTTCTTCAGGTACAATAAGTGGAGGGATTATTTGTAGGTATTAATCGTCGTGGTGAATGAGTCGAGAAGAAAAATTTATATATTTGGCGTTGAAAGAATGGTATGAAGCGGAGTGTCGTTAGGAATGACTGTCGAAAGAAATATTTTGTATGATGATTTTATTTGAAAGGGTGTCAGAACCTCATTTATTAGGAGAAAGACCAATTTGTTGCATTGTTCATCAATTCTATCACCTTCATTGTGAATTATATAGTTGTGATTTAGAAATAGATGAAGTAATTAAATTTCTATATTAATTAAATTTTCATGTGTGACAAATTATATACATTTCTTGCAAACTCATAGGGAAAAGTGACTTTTTTGTGTTTTGTACTGATTTTTGAATTTGTTCTTTATAAAATATTTCATCTAAAAAAATTGACTTTTTCGTTGCTAAATCGCTCATTTATCTCTTAGCCCATCCTTGAAGTGACATTATACACATTTTGTTGGAAAAATTGCAACAAAAATGTCATATGTGGCAACATATATATATCATACAATGATCTTTGGGGGTTAATTCAATCAAATTGTCACCTAATTTAATGTGTAACACTAATATATAGTCTTACAACATGTCTAAGTACAAAATTATGATCTAATACAACAAGCTCCATCAATTCTATCAATTATTTTTACAAAGACTATTATACCACTAGTTCATCATACAATGACCAAGTAAGTCCATATGACAGTTAAATAACAATTTGTTAATCGTTGTTTCAAGTATTATAGCATATTTTTATTGCTTAATTATGATTCAAAGTACTAAAATTTAGTCCAATGTGATATTTTTCCATTCATAAATCACTCACTTTATCGATTAAGTCATCCTTGAAGTAACGTATGTGGCAACATATGCACGTTCTGTTGGAAAAATTGCAACAAACATGTCAAATGTGGCAACATATGTAAATCCTAATCAATTAAATTGTCACTTAATTCAACATGTAACAATAATATATAGTCCTATAATATGTCTAAGTATAAAATTATGGTCTAATACAACAACGTTCATCAATTCTATCAATTATTTTTGCAAAGAATATCATACCACTAGTTCATCATACAATGACCAAATAACTCGATATGATAGTTAATAACACCCTTGTAAATTGTTGTTTCAAATGTTACTGCATATTTTTATTGCTCAACTATAATACAAAGTACTAAAATTTGGTCCAATTTGGCATTTTTTCATTTCTAAATTGCTCAATTTATCGATTAAGTCATCCTTGAAGTGACATATGTGACAACATATGCACGTTTTATTAAAAAAATTGCAACAAACACGTCATATGTGGCAACATATGCATATCCTAAAGTGATCTTTTGGGGGTTAATTCAATTAAATTGTCACTTAATTCAACATGTAGCACTAATATATAGTCCTACAACATGTCTAAGTATAAAATTATGCTCTAATACAACAACCTTCATCAACTCTATCAATTATTTTTACAAAGTCTATCATACCACTAGTTCATCATACAGTGACCAAGTAACTCAATATGATAGTTATATAACACCCTTGTAAATCATTGTCCCAAGTGTTATAACATATTTTTATTGCTTAATTATGGTCCAAAGTACTAAAATTTGATAAAATTTGATATTTTTTCATTCCTAAATCGCTTAATTTATCGATTAGTCCATCCTTTAAGTGACATATGTGGCAACATATGCACGTTCTGTTAGAAAAATTGCAACAAAAATGTCATATGTTGCAATATATGTATATCCTAAAATGTGCTTTTTAGAGTCAATTCAGTTAAATTGTCACCTAATTCAACATGTAACACTAATATATAGTCCTACAACATTTCTAAGTACAAAATTATGGTATAATACAACAACCTTCATCAATTCTATCAATTATTTTTACAAAGACTATCATACCACTAGTTCTATCATACAATGACCACGTAACTCTATATGATACTTATATAACACCTTTCTAAATCATTGTTTCAAGTGTTATAGCATATTTTTATTGCTTAATTTTTGTCAAATGTACTAAAATTTGATCCAATTTTAAATTTTTTCATTCCTAAATCACTCAATTTATCGATTAACGCATTCTTGAAACGTCATATGTGGCAACATACGCACGTTTTGTTGGAAAAATTGCAACAAACATGTTATATGTGACAACATATATATCCTAAAATGTATTTTTAATCAGATAAAATTTCAAAAGGAATAACAATCCAACCATCCTACAAACATTAAGTGATAAAACCACTAAAAAGCTTTGAATTAATATTAGTAAGTATTTCAAAACCCCAATTAAATTTTACCTTAGAAGATATCAATGATAAATTAGAAATGATGAGGACAACAACACTTTATTGTATAAGAGAATCGCAACATATTAATAATGATGTTGTAAAATATTTGCAACAATTTGATCTGTAAAGGAACAATGGAACGAGAGAATGAAAAGAAGAGAAAAGAAAACCAAAATTAGTAAAAATAAATTAAATTTGAAGTATGAAATGAAACGACCTTTTATAGAGGAGAGAGAGAGAGAGGGAAAAATGAAGTGACGATTATTTTAGACATTTTTAATTTCTTTTTTGAATTTTGACAATTCAATGTGTGGCATATGTTGCCACCTATATCCTTTCTGTTGGGACATATGCTGATAATTATGTAGTGTTTTTTTACAACAGAGGTTATATATGTTGCCACATACACCAAATTTCTTCCTTTCCATCATAATTGACATTTGTTCCAACAAAATAAAAAGAATAATAATCAATACTATTAATATTAGTCAGCAAAAATGAACAATTGGTGACAATGTAATGTTGCCACATATCTCCTGTCTGTGACATATGTTACTACATATCTTTTTTATGTGACATATGTGACCACATATCTTCTTTCTGTGGCATATGTTGCCACATATATTTTTTATGTTAGGACACATGTAGATAATTCTATGATGTTTTTGTATATACTGTCACAGACACCACATTTCTTCCTTTCCATCATAATTGACATTTGCCAACAAAATAAAAAAAATAAGGAAAAATGCACAAGTACCCCCTCAACCTATGCCCGAAATCTCAGAGACATACTTACACTATACTAAGGTCCTATTAACACCTGAACTTATTTTATAAATAATTTTCTACCTCTTTTCGGTCTACGTGACACTTTCTTGTGGGCCCGTCGCGTGTTGACATTTTTTTTCAAGTTAGTGTCACATGGGCCGAAAAGGGGTAGAAAATTATTTATAAAATAAGTTCAGGGGGAGTAATATAAGTGTGTGTCTGGGATTTCGAGCATAGGTAGAGGGTTACTTATTTAATTTCCCAATAATAATAATAATAATCATTAATATTATTATTATCAGCAAAAATGAATAATTGGTGACAATCTAATATTGCCACATATATTCTTTCTATGACATATATTACCACACATCTACTTTATGTGACAAATGTTGCCATACATATCCTTTCTGTTGGGGCACATGCAGATAATTATGTGGTATTTTTTACAACAGAGGTTATATATGTTGCCACAGAGACCACTTTTCTTCTTTTTCATCATAATTGACATTTGTTCCAACAACAAAAAGAATCATTAATATTGATATTATAAGAAAAAATGAACACTTCACCAATTGTTTTATACAACTTATCAAACAAAAAAAGTAATTCACAATGGTATACATAACCATCAACCTAATCAATGATGGATATTGTTGCTTCACATTATAATTGATGACTTCGATTTTTTTTCTCTTTCTCTTTCGTTTTTTTTTTTCATTTTCTCCTTCTCCTTTTCTAGATCCTTCTCATTCTCCTTCTTCTTCGTCTTGCCTTTTGGGTTGAGTGTGATACAGAGCAATAGTCATTATTTTTTTATTTCACTAATTATAGATAGTGATTGAGAAATACATTTTTTCAATCTCCTACACTTTAAATATATGTTAAACAACTAAACAAGACTATATCTCTAAAATCATATGAACAAAATGGTCATAAAAAGAACAACAAAAGCAACAAAAAATGATTTTCACTGAATGTTAACAATACATATTCATTTCCTCAAAACTAGGGCTTTTTGGGTTTGTTGATTTTCTTTCAAAAACAATAAATAATAGGTACCATTACACCATTATTCATTTTTCACATCTATAGAACGATCTATTCTTCATTAACCCAAGAAAACAATTTAGTATTGTTCGAAAACTGTAAAATCATTCAAAACAATGACTTACCCATTTTAAGTCAAACACAATCTTGAGTTTAGAAAGAGGAGAGAGTCATAGCCAGAGATGAGGAGGAAGATAAGATAACGAGGGAAAATATTTGTTTTGACAGTCAGATTTTTGAATTTTCTAAGGAAGAAGAAGAAGAGAAGAGAGAACATTTGGAGAAGAAGAGAAAATTCTATTTTAATTTACTTTTTTTTTTAATAAAAAATATGGGTTGGATAGAATTATAAAATTTGAAAAATGAAGTATTTTTTTTTTGTATTTATAAACGATTAGAAAATTTTGAAAATGTTAATTTGGTCCCAAATTTACTTAATTACATTTTAAAGACGATTTGACCAGCTCTTGGTCAATCTGTCACCAAAAACCAAACCAAGACTTATTTGACACCTTTTATTTAATTTTCTCTTAATATAGTGGGTATGGTGTTATGCTCATGTTTTATTGTTGTTCATTCACGGATTTGGACTAATTAGCATGAAGTTAGTTCATAGGTTAAGGTTGCAAACACAATCTTAGTGTAATCTTCAATTGATGCTACAAATAGATCAATTAGAGTGGATTATTGGTTTAATACATGTAATTTAGGTTTGATGTCTATGTTTTTCGTGAAAGATAAAATATGGGTCGAGTCTGTTTGCCCAAAAATATGCTCGAAAGAGAGATTTTGTTAGGTAATGAGTTGATTTGTAATTCACTTAGATGATAGAGAAAGAAGATTCTATGAATTGGTACTATGAGATCGAGAGATGATTAGTGTCATTAAAGATGACACAACCTATCCATGATGGTTTTACATCATTGAGCAACTTAATACCCATATGTGACCTCAATTACAATCCCTACACACCTAGATTGTCTTCTGATTGTTTGAATTTCTGAAGTTCTAGTTTATTTGGCACTATTGATATCAAAACCCTTTTTCGTAAATTTGGTGGAATCATCCACCTATTGTACTGAACTATTACAAATGAATTGATTTACAATCTAATTTCCTGACAGAATTCCTTATACTATATCACTCTCTGTTGGATTCGACCCCTACTCTTAGTTGGATATTTTTATTGAAAGCAGTTGCTTATTATCTTACTAGTTTTGAGTATAGTTTGAGCTCCATTAGGCGGCTACACGGGCAATTTTCTTGATCCTAAGCCCATCTTCGATAGTCTCACCCTCTTTGACTAGACAAACATTGCTCCAATGAGGAATATTATCATGTCATATTATTCTGGCTCTTAAATGTGGACGAATACTTCAATGATCTCTTTCTATAATATGGAAGGTCGGACCTTGCCTGCCTCTTCCCTCCACCTATATGCATATTCACAATAGCTTTTAGTAGATTTTACTTGATTTTCTCCAGACAATGGCAATAAAGAACGATCTCCACATTATAAGCAAACTGCTCAATGAAGTCCCTAGCCAATATATTTTATCTAGACCATTGTTTCATCTCTTGGGAGGTAAACCATTCCAAGGCCTCTCCACTTATGTTTCGGATAAAGAGCTGCATTAGTGAAGCCTCATTCTTTCCAACTTCTATGAGTTGATCACAATAAGCTCTCAGATGAGCCAATGTATTTCTGGTTCCAACAGTGTTATATTTTGCACTTTGAACCCTTCTGGTAGGTCAAAATTCATATGAATACACAATTCTTCATAGTTTAGTCCCAGAACATCTGAAGTTTAGTGAAACACCTTCATGACCTTCATGATATGTTCTTTTATACTGGTTTGAAATTTCTTCTTTGGCCCTCCACTCTTTCTCTTGTTCCTCATAGTGATCGAGTTTGGAATATGTGGGGTATACAAGATGTGGTTCTGTGTTGATTGGGATCTGGAAGTGGGTTTTGAAGTAAGGTTTGAGCATTAGATGGGTTTTGCGCATTTTGAGTAGAGGTTTGATACACAGAGATAATGTATGAATTTCTTGGCGTTTAGTTTTGCAGGGTTAGAGAAGTTTTGATCTTGAGTAACTAAAAACGAGTGTTGATTGAAAAATAAGGGCAAATCTATCGGTGAAGTCATGCATGTGTTAATCTTTGAGAGTGTGAGAATTGTATGTGATTTCGGAGCTATAAATTGTTGAAGAAATGTTTTTGAGTACAAAATCATCCTTGATGTGAGGGAATTTGAGTACCTTTGTTCATCTTGAACTTACATTTGATGAAAGTATTGCGAACTTGAGCATCATTTATAATGGTGAATCACAACTTGAATCTTTGAGTGCACAATTGATCCTTACGTAAGTTGTATCTTCTTATGTGCATTCATAATTGAGTCTTTTGTAGCATTGTTTGAGACATCCTTTTGAATTTAACTTGATGACAAGCAAAAGTTTATGTTGGGGTATTTATGAGTCTGAGATTCATACTCATTTAGGGATTAGTTTATATAGATTTCGTGTCCTCAAATGTTTATTTTGTGTCAATAATTGATGTGAATCCTTGATTTTTAGGAATATTGATTGAGCAACAAACTGAGGATGATAACAGGCATAAAGGAACAAAACAGACTAAAGAAATGAAGATGGCGAGCCTGAGGATCACCAAGAACACTAGGTGTGTCTCCGAGTGGCACATTTAAATGCCTAAAGTTCAAGGTTTCCAATCCCTGAAGGAAAGAACAAAGTTTTATATGGTTAGAAGCAGTCGGCGGATTGCCGAGTTATTCTGAGAAGCTAAGATAGATTGCCCAAAGTTACACACCTGGAGGATGCTAAGTATCAGAGCTAAAGGGCGATAAAATAGACCAAAGGGCGGCTTACAGAGTAGTTCAGCGGGCCCTATTTATTTCGCCAAATGACTTTTCGCAACACATTTTTTGGAGACTATAAATACAGTTTGAACATTTAAATTAATATCTCTTGGTGGAGATTTTATACTCTTATCATATTTTTAGCATTCGGATATAGTTTTTCACCGGTTTTGTTAAGCTTTGAAGAATTGATGTTTTTCACTTTTGAGAAATTGAAAGTGGGTCTTCGAGATTTTTCGAACTGGAGCATCATAAAGATGAATGTACAATTACCTAGTTGATAGATAATCAATTTGGTAACTCTTTTTATTTTTTTTATAATGTCTAGCTAAAACCCCATTTCTTAGGGTGTGATTATATGATTATGGGCTTATTTAGTTTATAGGTATTGCTTATTGTTAGTTGAAATGCTATTTAAAAGTGAGTTCAATCATTAATTGTTGTTTAATTTAAGAATTGTAGTTGCAAATGCAGTTCTATGTTTGTGTTTTTGGCTTGCTTGAGATAAAGGTTTTAGAACCAAAACTATTTTAGTAATTGTTGGCATATTGGCTCTGAAGAGGGGAGAAGTTTTGGGAATTGTTGGTATTTTGTCTCTAGGGGTGAGGGGAAGTCTGAGAAAATTCTTTGTTTAGGCTTTGAAGGGGAGGGAGGCTTGAAAGTTGTAGATATTAGATTTTGCTGAGGAGGCAATCCTTGGCATGAAGTGCTAGCATGATGTTGGTTAGGCATGGTTAAGTCGATAGTGGTGGAATTTTGAACAGGGATAGTGGGTGGCTTATTACAGAGATACTCAAGGCTTGGATTCAGAGGAGGAAAATGGAGTGGAGGCCTAGCCATATTTGATAAATCTCATTTTTTTGTTTCTCAACCCTCATGTCAGCGATCTGTTGTATTAATTATGTAATCAACTCATTTTGTTTAATGACAGAGGGATCCACTAAAGCAGTTTTAGTCAATCCAATATCCTCACTATTATAAGTCATTTTTGCTTTGCTTTCAACAGTTTTTGGTTGGGGAAGGAACCTTTGAGAGCTTTAGATCGTGTGAAGTATGGATTGTTGACACCCAATTTTGGACCTCCACAATGTAAAATGATTTCCGAGATACATAATTTTCAAAAGATTTAGAATAACTAATTTATAAAAATCCAAATATTTTTCAAGTTTATTATAAAAGTAGTTTTGAATCATTTTATTTTTATTTATTTTAAAATGATAAATATATTTTATATAATTTTGTATAGTTAGTATATTTTGTGATTATTCGAAAATCATCTAAAAAAGATTTTAGTTTTACTAAAATATTTTGAAAATTAGTTTGCTTTAAATAAAAGTGTATATTTTTAGGTTAATTAATTTATAACTAAAATGATTATTTTATTTCGTTAAGAGTAAGAAGATCATTAATTAATTCATCTTAGTTAACTTTTAGCCAACTTCAGAATAATTCAATTTGGCTACGTTTGTGACTTTCACCTTGTCTCCAACTCATTAAAAGACCATGTTTTGGGCCTTTTCCTCTCAAATTCAGCCGACCTGATTCCTAATAAAAGACCTAGGCCTAATTTTATTATCCCAATTCATAACTCATAACCCATTTCAAACAATACCTAACCCATTCAATACCAAACTAGAACCAGCCCCCACCCCTGTATCTTTCTCTTCTTCTCCATGAAACCCACAAGAAATTCCCGAACAGTAGCCCACTAAACCACTCCAACAGCAACCCAGTTAGCCATAACCTGAGTCTAGCACGCGTCCTCCTCCTTATCTTGTCTCGACGTGGCTTCTTCATACTCGAATTTTCTAGGTGGAGCGATCTCCTTCCAAGTTCGTCCTTCCTGAAGAATCAAACGGTTCTGCTCACTTTTCCGTTGGTGATTTGTACTATTTCAAGCTGGCAATCTTATCCCTTTAAAAAGGGAATTCGAATTTCGAATTCATTCTAATACCTCCCGATTTCCCCCCTAAATCTACCCTAGAAATCCCTTATAAAGACCCTCTTTTCCATTTATTGTGAGGTTGTTCGTTCTTCACTGAGAGAGTGGTTAAAATGTTTAGTCGATATTCAGAAATTAGCTACAATACTACTAAGAAGATACAAAAGTTTTGAGGTAGAAAACAGACCCGAAGTAGACAAGGGATATAAAGCATATTTAAGTTCCCCCGACCGCTGCTCGGAAAAATGTAACGCCTCCTCCCTTATTTACATTATATTTCGATACTAAGTATTTTATGATGAACATTCTGTTGGTTTTCTTGGATTCTTTCTTGTCTCTTCTTTATTTTGATTTAAACTCTTAATTGAAATTCTGCTTTGGTTTGAGTTTGAGTCGTCAGATTTATTTCCGTAGTTATTTAAATTTCTAATCGTTCATCTTTTTATGCCCTATTTGCTTTAAGATAAAAGTATGAATCTGGGTATGTAGGAATCGATTTGCTGGAATATTGTTGACTCGTGTTTTCTTACTTAACCTTGTTTTCAAGCATCAATCTCTTCGTTATGTGCTACTTCGTTATGTGCTACTGTTTGTCACAATTCAAACAGGTGAAAATATAAGCCTTGATTACCTTACATCTCTTCAATCTTGAAATGACACTATTTTCCTATTCCAGTGCTAGTTTGATCGTTCCCTGTTGAATCTACAAGTTAGATCGGCTTGTATTTATTTGCTTTAGCTTAAGTCGAAATTAAGTGTTCTCCTCTTCATCTATGTGTTTAGATTAATCAAATAATATCATAGTTCATAAGCTTTGAAGTTCTAAAAGTGTTTATTTCAATATTAGTAATGAGCTAGTTTTAACTTAATTTATGTTTGAGTTAGGGTCCAGTTTTATCCTATCTTGGGCAGTAACCAGGGGTGGAGCTACAGTGTTGTAAGGTTGGTTAGGTGAACACCCTTCGTCTGAAAATTATACGTTTACGGAAGTAAAATACTATCTAATATATGTATATTTAATAAATTGAACACTCTTATGCATAACATAGGTCTGTGGTCTGGCGGTAAGCGCTCATGTGTAGGGATTTTAGGTCCCAGGTTTGATCCCCACAGGATGCTATTTTTTAACACAATACTTTCCTGGGCAATTTAGGTCTTTGAGGTGGTGATTTGATCCTTCTTAGCTGCGTTTTTAACAGTATTTTCTAAATCAGAAATAACACCTAATTATCAACCTTAACTTTTGATTGACCTAATAATTAAGATTTTATTGTTTTCTTTATACTTTCGATCTATATTAAGTGAATTATTATAGTTTTTTAGTATTTATAAACTATTGTTTTACAAAATGTAAAATAGTTAAGAATGTAATTATGGGAAAAAAAGTTTCAACATTTCTCTTGATCTTTGAAACATTCATTTATTTTGAATCATGAAAAAAGTCTCAACAATTACTTAATATGAACTAGAGGTAGTATATTCAACTAATAGCTAAAATTGTTTTTTTGACCTTTCTCAATTAGTATTGATTTATACAATTGATAGTTTTATAATTTTAAATTTTCTAATAAAAAATTTCCGTATAATTTACTAATTTTATGATATATATTTTAATTTTTAAATTTGGGCGCACCTACTCATCCGTAAAAACATATATTTTGTGCACCCACTCTTCTAAAAAATATTTATCAATTCTTTTACAGTTTGAACACCCTTGACAAAATTCCTGGCTCCGCCACTAGCAATATCAAATATGTCATATCCAAGTTTGCATTTATTGGTCAATTTGCTTTAATATTAAGTGCCAAATGTTTGTTGATTACTATCCAGTAGCTCTTTTTTTTTTTTTTTTGTGTGTTCTTAAAAGCTCTAATAATAAATTTTAGCAACAGTCCCTTTTGATTTTGAGATAATTAAGTTGATTTTTATTTCCAATCAAGTGTTATGTCACATTTGCTTCCTTATTTTCAAATGCTAATTTTGTTTTCTTTCTTTTGTTGTCTGAATCCTTTTCCGAGTTCCTCATGGACTCCCTCCATTGCATATCAATGTGGGCAACAAAAGTCCAATTTCTCCTCTTGTTGAGTCGACTTTAAATGAATCAAAAAGTTCAGAACTGGAACTGACGAATAAGTGCACGAGAGGATGGATATTGAAGTTTAGGTGTCCGGAAAGCCCTCAAAAGAGGCTGTACATGTGATGTATACATTGGTATATAGACAAACATATTGGTATACAGGTTCAAAACGTAGAACACATGTTGAGAAAGGGAGAAATACAAAATGCAAATAAAATACAGGTTTCAAAAATATCAAAAATGGATCGGTTATAAGTCGCATACAACAATGTACATAAAATATATACAAGATTTTTAAGAGAAATGAGACAAAGTTCCAGTTAAAATGCTGCAAGATTTTTGGAGAATTGGGCCTAAAAGTCCATTTGCTGAATTTGGGGAAGGAGCCCAAGTTCAAATATCCTCCCTTCTCCTCTTTATTTATTTGCTATTCTATTGACTAACTTTTTACTTGTTTAATTTTGATTTGATTTAATTGATTCCCCAAAGATAGTCATTTCTCTTTCATATTCAAATTAAAATATTTATTTTTATATTCTATACTTAGCTTTATTTTTATTATTAGTCTTATCAAACTTGAGTTATTTCCCTCATAAAATTTCCCTTTGGGTTGTTCCCCAAATGAAGTAATAATAAAATAAGTAAATAACTAAAAAATAAATTTTCTTTACTTCGTTAATATTTGAAAATTTATTAGTTAAAGTCATTTAGTCAAATCGCCGGTCAACCGCAAGTTAGTAGACATTTCGAGGGCCTAACACCTTCTCGGAATGTGCATTGAACTTCGACTTATTTTTCAAATTAATTTTTATCTGTTTAAATCCTTTTGAAAACCTTAGGAATTTTCTTGGTTTTTGTTAAAAATTAAGTGGTGACTGTTATTTTAGATTTTCAATTTCTTTTAAATCATAAATCTAACCGACTTTCTGAAAACCTTGTCATTTTTGTTTAATTTTATTTTTTCGATTAAAACAGAAACGGTGACTCTCCTGGGTACTAGTTAAGTTATAACTATGAGATTTGACTTTTTGTCTAAGTGTTTTTAATTGCTAAAATGATTATTTGTGCTTAATATGTTTAAATTTATAACTGGCATTGCATTCATGATATCTTTCAATATGTATGTATAGTATAATAAAGGACGATTTGCGGAACAACAATAAGATTTTTTTTATACTCAACTTTTTTCGGAATGATAGGCAATTTATTGGTTCATCATGCGTCCAATGGTTGTCATGAATTCCAACCTAAGTTGTCCATTTGGGTTCTTAGTCTTTCAGAAGCGACTCTTAGTCAACTAGGGTAGATCTAAATCAAATCATGAATTTAGAGCATTTTGAACTAAGTTGATCCAACACCCAAGGCGTGTTAGTCCCATTAGAGAGACCACCTTTAGTCCAAAATGGCCCACAGCCTAAACGGACGTTCCTACGTTGTGTGAAAAAATCATTGTCTCATGGGGTAAATATTAGATTATAGTTTATTATAGTTGAAGAAAGAGCTTCACAAGCTACTAGTCCATTCAAAGACATTGGCTCCCGGAGATGACAAGAAATCAAGAAAGAAGAAGGACCTATCGTGGAGGCATAGTTTAGGATCGTACCCCGCGTGGGACTGATTATTTGGTATCTCATTTTTCCTATTATGTATCCCCGTTCAGAAATATTTATAAAGTTTGTATAAATTTGGATTTTGGGGCAGTGAGATGTTTGCCTACCCTTGGCATAAAAGGGTCGCATATCTGTTTGGAAACACGCAATATTTGTTTATGTGTTATAACTATGTGTAAATATGTTGCTTTATTTGGAGATATTCTAGCTCACTCATTTTTTCAAATCGTTTAAGAAACCCTAAGCACAAATGCCAAGTCACTATCAAAAGTGCATCCAAATACTCTTCGAGTCTTTAGTTTCTCAATAAAATTCGAACTTCATTTTTAATATCTTACTTTCTTATATCAGAAAGAAATTTGCCATCTCACATAAAAGGAGATTCAAGTGGGGTCGAACTACGTAGGACCTGAATTCTCCCTCGTGAGATACATAGGTAGGCTTTCAAGGCTCCGTCCCCATTTTGAGAGATGTTATCTTTTCCAACTCTTGCGAGGAGAATCGAGTTTCATATCAATAAAAAATAAAAAATCAGAAATATGAAAATAAAAGATACAATAAACTTTGTATCGACTTAAGTTGAAGTTTCTGATTCACTAAGCTCAAAATTAAATAGTCAAATTCCTCTCTATTTAGTCATTTATCTTAATATGTGGGCTAGTTTATCTTCAAGTGGAGCAACATTTATGTGTTTCTGGTCATATGTGTGATACTTTGATTATTTATCATTTACATAGACTAACATGTTTATCTTTTGAGTTATTTTTCTTTGTCAGGTACATAGAATTGATCTGTGTTGATAATCCGGCTGATCATCCTTATTTCACAAAATCCAAAACCCCCAAAAATTCCTTCCCTGATCAAAGTTTGCAAAGAAGAAAGACAATAATGGGTGATAAAAACGATGAGATTTGCCTTATGGATGTTTTCGTGGGTCAACCCACCCCCGCTGATCAAAATGAATTTGTTATACAATTAATGCAATAGATTGCCGAAATGAGGGTCAAAATGCAAAGGATGCAAGATTTGTTTAATTCAATTTTCGCTTTCAACCCTCCAAGATATAGAAGTCCTCCACTCGACTTTCCCTGTCCAAGCGTGGAATAGGTTCAGAACCCACCCTCTAACCCCGCTTAAAATCCACCAATCATCGATCTAACTGCCCCAAATGCCTATCATGCGTACATCTCATACCAAGCACCACCACCTCCTCAATATACCAACCCCCAAAACCTTTTCTTCTCATCAAATGCAAACCCGTAAAGTTGCCCTCCCCCTCAAAATTAAAATGTCAATAATTTTCAAGACTTCCCCCATCACCAAAATCAACATACCAACCCCATGACTTTTCCCCAAATTACCAAGTCAATCAAAATATCAAGAATCCCTCCATTGCTCCGCTATTGCCTCAAAAGACCACTTCCGAATTTCAATTCCAAATGAACCTTATGCCAACTATGAGGAACAGGAGAGAGTGTAGGTCAAAAGAAGAGGTAGCCAAGCTGAATATAAAAGAGGATACCAAGAAAGCCATGAAGGAGTTGTACTGTATTCCTGAACTTGATGGGTTGAGTTATGAGGATATGTGCATCCATCCAAATCTAGACCTCCCGGAAGGGTTTAAAATTCCAAAATTTGACATTTTCGGAGGAACAGGGAATCCCTTGGCACACCTGAGAGCCTATGGTGACCAGCTTGTGGGAGTTGAAAGAAATGAAGCTTTATTAATGTGTCTTTTTAGTAGAAGTTTGAATGGAGAAGCATTGGAATGGTTTAACTCCCATGAGACAAAACAGTGGTATAGCTAGAATGCACTAGCTAAAGATTTCATCGAACGGTTCACCTACAATGTGGAGATCGTTCCAGATCGCTACTCTTTAGAGAAAATTAAAAAGAAATTCACTGAATTTTTTTGCGGATATGCATATAAGTGGAGGAAAGAGGCTGCCTGGGTTCAACCTCCCATGTGTGATAAGGAGATCGTCGAAGTGTTCATACACATTCATGAGCCAGAGTATTATGACACGATAATGTTGCTCATTGGAGAAAAATTTGGGAAGATAGTCAAGGTAGGTGAGTCTATCAAAGATGGGCTTAAAATTGAAAAGATTTCTCGGGTTGCCGCCCCAACTGAATCTTCAAGATTGTTGAAAAAGAAGACAGAGGATGTGTCTTTCATTTCCTACGCATATGATGGAAAAGGACACTTCTGAAAATCCTCACCTTACAAAGGTTATCCTTGAGCTCCACAAAATTCATATCCAACTTGTCATACCCAATCATGTTATCAAATTTACCAAATTCCACCTCGAAATTACCAAACTCCACCATCGAGTTACCAGATTCCACCTCTTGTTTACCAAACTCCATCTCCACATTACCAAAATACCCATCCATATTATTAATCTCCATTAGTTAATTGTTCAAATATCCAATCAAGTTACCAAGATCCACCTCCGCACTACCAAAACACCCATCCTAGCTGCCGAGCTCCACAATACCCAAATTTCCAAACACAAGCACCAACTCACCAAATCCTTCAAATTACCATCAAGTACCTTCACATCCAGGAAACAATTACAATCCTCCTCGCCCAAATTTTGAGAAGAAGTCTTATAGAGTCTGTACTCCTTTGGTTGAGAGCCAAACACAACTTTTTGAGAGATTGAAATCAGCTACCTGATACAGAAAATTGACCCAAAAAATATCAATGTGAACTCTGAGATTTATAGACCAGATTTTCACTGTGCATACCATTCATGAGTTGCTGGGCGTGTTACTGAGGATTGAATCAACTTGAAGCATAAAATTCAAGACTTGATAGATCAAAAGGTCGTCACTCTCCAGACTGCCACTCCTAATGTCAATAACAACCCCATGCCGAATCATGGAGGGGTGACTATTAATATGGTTGAAGTCGAAGAAGATTTGAATGTGGAGAAAGTTATAACCCCATCCAACCTTGAAAAGCTTGAAAAGGTTGTAGCCTCTCCAACCAAAGGAGATAAATCTGAATTTGTGATCATGAAACCTCAACAAGCTTTTGCTTTAGTGCCGTAAGAGGGTTAGAACAAGTTACTGATCGATCAAGATTTTCCAAAATCATTGCCTCACTTGTATCAATCTTTTCCAATGCAAAATGGTATAGGGAAGGAATTGAAAATTGGCACAAAAAAAGGTGAAATCATGTCATGTCACAAAGTGAATGAACGAAATGGGATAGATGCAGACAAATTTGAGGTCTACAATGAGAAGATCATGGTGACCTGGTTTAGGAATTCAAACAATTCTATAATCATGATGAATCGAATTCAGAAGAGATCGGAATAGTGAATCAGAAATATGATGAATGCATCAAAGAAATCAAAATTGGTGCCTATATGACAAAAGCACAAGAGAGATAACTCATCAGTTCGCTAAAAGGACACACTGATACATTTGATGGTTGAGCATGAACATTGGATCTCACAAGTCATCAATCTACTTAAATGTTGTTAAGATAGCATGTTTGAAGACTCAATTTCCATCTTTTCCTTGTCACCACCTTTATTTACTTGTAATCCTTTATGCTTGGAATTTATCCCTTTGTAATGAACTTCGTCTGACCTGAATTCTCAAGAATGAGATACCTAAGCGACCTATGTCGGCCTCGGTCACCCCATTTGTCCCTTTTAATATTTCGTTGTATTTGAACTACGTTCGACCTAAATTCTCAAGAATCAGGTACATAGGCGGCCTATGTCGGTCGTGGTCGATTTCTTTGTAAATTTCTTATTTTTGTTAACCTTTGGGGGAGAACTACGTTTGACCTCATTCCTGCTTCAACAGGATACGTAGGACCCACAACGGTTTGATCATATCTCCATAAGATATATATTTTTCTTAACAATAGAAATTGGGATAGAATTTGTGAGAGGGACTAAAAAATTCTCAAGAAGAGGATCTCTCCAATAAGTCGAGACTGAAGAAACATTGAGAGTTCCTATTGGGACAGTATTTTTGAGAGGGTCTCAAAATTTTTACAGGTAATATTTCAATAGTTCGAGATACTCCTAGACAGAAATTTTTAGGATGACCTCAAATTTCTTCAAGCATCACTTGAAATTTGTAGTCAATTTTGAATATTTTGAGCATGATTAGAAGTTTAAAACTAACTTCAAATGATCTTTGACATCGTTAAAGTTCATAGTAAACTTCAATAATCTCTCTCATAGGTTGATTTCAAAGTCAACCAAAAAAATTCCCGATTATAGTAGATTCGGGAGAACCCTGTCAAAAATTTCTCAAGATTTAAGGATTTTTGAATTCTCAAGAAGAAGATATTAACCACACAAAAGTTTCAGACTAAGGTCTTCATTTAAGCATGACGTGACATGACACTTGGCAGTGACCTTTTACAATTGCAACTTTTTGAAAACTTTTCTCTTGAAGATTTTATCTATATGTTTAAAATATTTTGCATAAAATGTTTGTCTTGCCTATCGAGAAGCAAGAGATCAGAGCGATCAACTGAAGATAGCAAGATAAGGAGCAATGGTTTGAAGAAGTCAACACAGACTAGTTTGTTTTAAGAACTAACATTTTTTGTGTGGATGTAGCTTTAAGATTGTCTCAAGCTCCTCATATTTGTCCATTCAACAAATATATGCACGAAAGTCATTGAAGTTTTTCAAAAGAAAAAGAATGAGTTTCAAATATGAACAACAACACCTCATTCAATTTTCCAGCAAAACATAAGTCACAATGAAAACAAAGTGTTCAAAATGACAACAAGTGAAAGCATCACTATCAGCATATACAGTCATCTTCTATGACACGAGATCACATTTTCAGCTTTAAGAACATTTTAAGAACATTCACGAATTCCATCGATATCAGATGCGGTAATGTGAACTAGCTAAAGGGACATCATATTTACCACCCGGATGGACATTCCCAGAGTATTATCAAATGATATAATACCTCACCTAGAGGGACATCATCTTTATTTTATCAATGGAACATTATCATCTTACTGATAGATCTTCATTATCGTTATCCTACCACTGAATCAACATTATTCCACCAATGGATCATCATCATTATCCTACCAACGGATCAACATTTTCCTACTGATGGATTTTCATCTTCATCTACATCATCCTACTGGCGGATCTTCATTATCATTATCCTACCAATGGATCAACATTATCCTACCAATGGATCATCAACATTATCCAATCAACGGCTCAATATTATCTTACCAACAAATCTTCATCTTCATCAACATTATCCTACCAATGGATCATCAAAATTATCATATCAATGGATCATTATCATCATCCTACCAATGGATCATCAATATTATCCTACCAGTGGATCATCAATATCATCCTACCAATGTATCAACATCATCCTATCAATGGATCATCAACATCCTATCGATGGAGCTTCATGATCATTATCCTATCAATGGGTCGATATTATCTTACCAGTAGATCATCAACATTATCCTACCAATGGATCAACATCATCCTATCAATGGAGTAGCATCATCCTATCGATATAGTAACATCATCATCCTTCATCATTATTATCCTATCAATTAATCATCAATATCCTACTTATGGAGCATCAAGATCATCATCCTATCAATGGAGCATCATCCTCATCCTATCGATGGAGCAACATCATCATCCTATCATTATCATCATCATATAAATGAAGAATCATTATTTTATAATTGAAGTATTAACATCATCATCCTATCGATGAAGTATAATCATTATCCTATCCTATAGCAGCATTATCCTATCAATGGACTACCATCATCTTAGCAATGAAGAATTATCATCATTATTTTCATTTGCAAGAACGACATAAAAAGAACGATTTATATATTTCATCAGTCTATATTTTATCACTTTGACATCAAATGAAGAGTACATTGAAGATTTACACCAAATATGAGTCACAGGCCTTATTTGCTTTACGTCAAACCCGAAGAAGTTGACATCAAATGTTCAAAGAGAAAAATCAAATGTGAACATGGTAAAAGACACTTTCTCCCCATTTGAATAGCAATTTTATGCTAGTGAGTTTTATTTCAGTCTTTGTCGAGAGAATTTGAAAGGATGAATTCTCCAAGAGAAACCACACATGCGTACTACATCAAAGAGGATGCAACACAACGTGAAACTTTTTCTTAGCGATGAACTGAGATATAGTCCTAAGAGTGGTATCAAACTCTTAGGACGCGAGCTGAGGAATGACTTCCACTACAATCAATCCACAGCTCTATCAGAAGGCATGTGGGTTTTTCTTTAGCTTTCTCAATTTCAGTATTGCACCCAAAATGTTGGTCTCCATCGGAAGCATCCTCCCAATCTGGGTGATAGCGTACCAAGAGCTTTTCACCAAGAACTTTTGAATTATGTCCATGTAAGTTCTTACTTATGGATGTGGAAGAGCTCCACATTCATGGGAAAGAGACCGCAAGCCTCTTTTCCATACTCTATTTATTTGTCAGTCTTTCAGAATTGAAGGTTATCTGGAATAATAGATTTCCTTATCAATCGATCGAGTCGAACTACAAAGTAGCCTTATTCCCTAAGTTGAGGGACACATATGTGGGATCAGTGTTGAAAACTCGGTTGCATTCCAACATTCTCTCTTAAAAACTCTTATTCTTGAGCATTCTAGTCTCTTTATATTTCGATATCTGAATGAATTTTGAATTTTTTCAAAATCGTGTGTCAAATCTAGCGTTTCGAACTACAAGTGGCCCGAATTGTCATATAGCCTGAGATATGTAGGAAATCCATCTCCAGAGTTTGGCCACAATTCCAAAGTCCATACCGAATCTCTTTTCCAAAGATGAAAATATAGTAGGTCAAAATTGGATTAGTCAATTTCCTTTTCCTCGAATTTCTTGCACCAATCCGAGTAAAACGAGGGACAACTGTTGACACCCAATTTTGGACCTCCACAATATAAATTAATTTCCGAGTTTCTTAATTTCAAAAGATTTAAAATAACTAATTTTATGATAAACCAAATATTTTTCAAGTTTATTTTAAAGTTGTTCTGTTTTTTTTAAATGATAAATATGTTTTATATAATTCCGTGTATTGTTAGTATATTTTGTGAATATTCGAAAATTATCTCAAAAAGATTTTAATTTTAGTGAAATATTTTGACAATTAGTTTGGTTTAAATAATAGTTTATATTTTTAGGTTAGTTAGTTTATAACTAAATGATTATTTTATCTCGTTAAGATTAAGAAGCTTATTAATTAATTCATCTTACTTAACTTTTAGCCAATTTCACACTAATTCAATTTGGCTATGCTTGGGACTTTCACCTTGTCTCCAACTCATTAAAAGACCATGTTTCGGGCCTTTTCCTCTAAAATTTAGCCGACCCAATTCCTAATAAAACACTCTGGCCCAATTTACATTATCCCAATTCATAACTCAAAACCCATTTCAAACAATACCCAACCCATTCAATACCAAACAAGAACTCGACCCCGTCCTTGCATCTCTCTCTTCTTCTTTGCGAAACCCAACAAGGAAGTCCCTAGCAGCAGTCCACCGAACTACTCCAACAACAACCCAGCGAGCCAGAACCCGAGTCCAGCGCGCGTCCCCCTCCTTCTGTTCTCTCAATGTGGCTTCTTTGTACTTGAATTTTCTAGGTGGAGCGATCTCCTTCTGAGTTCATCCTTACTAAAAAATCACAACGGTTCTCTTCACTTTTCCGTTGGTGATTGGTAGTATATTTCAAGCTGGCAACCTTATCCCTTCAAAAAGTGAATTCAAATTTTGAATTTCGAATTCATCCTAATATCTCCCGATTTCCCCCCAAGTCTACCCTAGAAATACCATATAGATACCCTATTTTCCATTCATTATGAGTTTGGTCGTTCTTCACTGAGAGAGGGGTTAAAATTCTTAGTCGATATTCAGAAATTAGCAACAATACTACTAAGAAGATATAAATGTTTTGAGGTAGAAAACAGACCCGAAGTAGACAAGTGATGTAAAGAATACTTAAGTTTCGATTTCATTTTGGAGCTCTTTCTCTGTTTTTGCAGTCTGATTTTGGTGGAAGAATCATCTTTGTGCAAGCTCGTTCTCCCATTTGCTGTAACGACCTGTTTAGTCGTTTTGAGCAGCAGATTTTATTTCTGGAAAAACTGAGACGACGGATCCCACGACGGACCGTCATGGGCACGACGGACCGTCGAGGGGGGGTCTCGTTCCAAAACACTTAGAATTCTGAAAATTGGGTACTGAAATCGACTCTCTGAACTTCGCGACGAAATGGCAGGACGGACCGTCGCCGGCATGATGGGCCGTCACAGAACTTTTACTAAAATCAAGTCTCTGAGCTTTGTGACGGACCGTCAGGACGGACCGTCACAGTCGTGACGGACCGTCACAGGC
>NC_028639.1:50429799-50439846 GCF_001406875.1 Solanum pennellii | reverse complement strand
TTCTTGTGGTGATGACTTCCAGGTTTTGGGAATAAATAGTATTGAAGTTTTTATAAGTTATTTAATCGATTTTCATTAATGAGTTTTAAGTCTTCCGCATTATATTTTGTTATTTATGGTTGACATGTTGGGGATTAGATTGGTTGGTTCGCTCACATAGTAGGATAAGTGTGGGTGCCAGTCGCGGCCCGTTTTGGGTCATGACATTTGCTGCCTGGAGAAAGGTAACGCCTCCTCCCTATTTACGTATTATTTCAATTCCAAGTATTTTATGATAAATATTCAGTTGGTTTTGTTGTCTTCTTTCTTGTCTTTTCTTTATTTTGACTTAAACTCTTGATTGAAAGTATGCTTTGGTTTGAGTTTGAGTTGGGAGATTTATTTCCGTAGTTATTTAAACTTGTAATCATTCATCTTGTTATGCCCTATTTTCTTTAAGCTAAAAGTATGAATCTGGTATGTAGAAATCTGTAACATTCCGGAAAATCATATGTCTAATGAAGAGCCAGTATGCCCTTATGATATTGGGCATAGTATAGAAAATTTGGCTAAGGGATATTAGCCAATTTTCTATATACGAATAAGAAATATACTTTTTGGACTGTCATACCCCAATCCAAGATTTATGTTCAATAAATGTACCTCCAAGGAAGACCCTAAGCTAAAATTCAATATTCAACCATATCAATCATACCACCACACCAAGTACTAGGCATCCAAGTGTCAAACCTAGTACCATAGCACATGATCATTTAAAATGATCATGTAAATTAAGCAGTGCCCAAGGACATAGTGAGTGTCCTTGGGACAATAAGTAAACATTCCCAAATGAACCATAAATAATAGTTAGTTAGAGAAGTACAACCAACCCATGTGCAAGCACATGTGCAAGCACATGTGCAAGACATTTGAAGAAACTGCCAAAGGAGGGGACCACCCTAACCGAATTTGGTTAGGGTAGTTAGGGGGGAAAACGTGCACAAGGGACCACTCCATGTGGGGCCTAACTTCCTAACCAACTCTAGGTCCTAAATAAATGTCCCAACTAGATAAATAACCTAGGACTAACTGAATTGGACCCATTAGTGCACCTGACAACCTAGGACCAAAACCGGATTGACACTAACCTAGTACTAGTTAAAGAGACAACCTAGTACTTAACCTAGGATGGTCCAAAAGGTTAGTTATGGTCCTAACAAGTTAGGGGTACTTTAGTAATTCCCCTAGGTTACCTAATTAATTAATTTAGAAAATTATTTAATTAATTTAAAAGGGCTAAAACCGAAAATAAAAAGGAAATTTTTGGATTTCGGTTAAGACAAGAAAGGGACAACCTAGTACCTAACCTAGGATGGTCCAAAGAGTTAGTTAAGATCCTAATGACTTAAGGGTACTTTATTAATTACCCTAGGCTACTTCATTAATTAATTTAGGAACTTAATTAATTAATTTAAAGGTGCAAAAACCAAAATCACAAAGCAATATCCAGATTTAGGTTAAAAAAAGAAAAAGACAACCTAGTACCTAACCTAGGATGGTTCAAAGAGTTAGTTATGGTTATAACGACTTAAGGGTACTTTAGTAATTACCCTAGGTCACTTAATTAATTAAATTAGCCATTTAAATAATTAATTTAAAGGTGCAAAAACCAAAATCACAAAGCAATATCCAGATTTAGGTTAAAAAAAGAAAAAGACACCCTAGTCCCTAACCTAGGATGGTCCAAAAGGGTTAATGTTTGTTCCAATGATTTAGGGGCACTTTAATAGGTACCCTAGGTACCTTAGTTAATTAAATTAGCCATTTAAATAATTAATTTAAAGGTGCAAAAACCAAAATCACAAAGCAATATCCAGATTTAGGTTAAAAAAAGAAAAAGACACCCTAGTCCCTAACCTAGGATGGTCCAAAAGGGTTAATGTTTGTTCCAATGATTTAGGGGCACTTTAATAGGTACCCTAGGTACCTTAGTTAATTAAATTAGCCATTTAAATAATTAATTTAAAGGTGCAAAAACCAAAATCACAAAGCAATATCCAGATTTAGGTTAAAAAAAGAAAAAGACACCCTAGTCCCTAACCTAGGATGGTCCAAAAGGGTTAATGTTTGTTCCAATGATTTAGGGGCACTTTAATAGGTACCCTAGGTACCTTAGTTAATTAAATTAGCCATTTAAATAATTAATTTAAAGGTGCAAAAACCAAAATCACAAAGCAATATCCAGATTTAGGTTAAAAAAAGAAAAAGACACCCTAGTCCCTAACCTAGGATGGTCCAAAAGGGTTAATGTTTGTTCCAATGATTTAGGGGCACTTTAATAGGTACCCTAGGTACCTTAGTTAATTAAATTAGCCATTTAAATAATTAATTTAAAGGTGCAAAAACCAAAATCACAAAGCAATATCCAGATTTAGGTTAAAAAAAGAAAAAGACACCCTAGTCCCTAACCTAGGATGGTCCAAAAGGGTTAATGTTTGTTCCAATGATTTAGGGGCACTTTAATAGGTACCCTAGGTACCTTAGTTAATTAAATTAGCCATTTAAATAATTAATTTAAAGGTGCAAAAACCAAAATCACAAAGCAATATCCAGATTTAGGTTAAAAAAAGAAAAAGACACCCTAGTCCCTAACCTAGGATGGTCCAAAAGGGTTAATGTTTGTTCCAATGATTTAGGGGCACTTTAATAGGTACCCTAGGTACCTTAGTTAATTAAATTAGCCATTTAAATAATTAATTTAAAGGTGCAAAAACCAAAATCACAAAGCAATATCCAGATTTAGGTTAAAAAAAGAAAAAGACACCCTAGTCCCTAACCTAGGATGGTCCAAAAGGGTTAATGTTTGTTCCAATGATTTAGGGGCACTTTAATAGGTACCCTAGGTACCTTAGTTAATTAAATTAGCCATTTAAATAATTAATTTAAAGGTGCAAAAACCAAAATCACAAAGCAATATCCAGATTTAGGTTAAAAAAAGAAAAAGACACCCTAGTCCCTAACCTAGGATGGTCCAAAAGGGTTAATGTTTGTTCCAATGATTTAGGGGCACTTTAATAGGTACCCTAGGTACCTTAGTTAATTAAATTAGCCATTTAAATAATTAATTTAAAGGTGCAAAAACCAAAATCACAAAGCAATATCCAGATTTAGGTTAAAAAAAGAAAAAGACACCCTAGTCCCTAACCTAGGATGGTCCAAAAGGGTTAATGTTTGTTCCAATGATTTAGGGGCACTTTAATAGGTACCCTAGGTACCTTAGTTAATTAAATTAGCCATTTAAATAATTAATTTAAAGGTGCAAAAACCAAAATCACAAAGCAATATCCAGATTTAGGTTAAAAAAAGAAAAAGACACCCTAGTCCCTAACCTAGGATGGTCCAAAAGGGTTAATGTTTGTTCCAATGATTTAGGGGCACTTTAATAGGTACCCTAGGTACCTTAGTTAATTAAATTAGCCATTTAAATAATTAATTTAAAGGTGCAAAAACCAAAATCACAAAGCAATATCCAGATTTAGGTTAAAAAAAGAAAAAGACACCCTAGTCCCTAACCTAGGATGGTCCAAAAGGGTTAATGTTTGTTCCAATGATTTAGGGGCACTTTAATAGTTACCCTAGGTACCTTAATTAATTAAATTAGCCATTTAAATAATTAATTTAAAGGGGATTTTTAGTAATTACTTAATTAATTTATTTAATTAACTTATTAAACCCTAAGTTGAATGAGTCAAGATCAATTTTTAAACCTAAAAATCACGTCAAACTCATAGACAAAAAGGACGCAAAAACAGTAAGCAACGAACGCAATAAAAAAGCAGAAAATTTATCGATTTCTCTAAGGCGATTTCAAGGTTTTTTCAAGGTTTCGTTCAAGGTGGTCTTCGTAGATTAAGTTCTACATAAGGTATGGGTTTCTCTCCTGGACTTCTTTATCCAAGAGAACTTTCTTTCGAATGATTCAAAGATCTTGAAAACTAGGGTTATTTCCCATCGTTCTTGTCGAAATCCTTTCCGTAGTATTGTTGTTACGATTTCAATGTTGAATAGGTTAGAAATCATGTTGTTGGTCTGTGGGACTGACTGATCTCAATGTGTATGGTTTTTGATTAAATAATGATTGAATGAACCTATTAATTGGACTCGTTTGATGTTAAGTGTTATTATGTGAATTAAAAGAATGATACTATGTTAAAAATATGTCCGAAAATGTTATATATGAAGATGTTACGGTCTGTTGTTCATACTTGCTGTTAATATGACGTTATAAAGATGTTATATTCATCAAATTCTAATATGATTCTGTCCAAGATGTTTAAAAGCGTTATGCCTAAATTTATGTTATAAGGTTGGCTAAACAGATCTCCATGAAATCATAAGTTGAATGAATGTTTGGGTTATGCCAGTAAAATGGCTAACAATGTCTTGTCCAAAATTTGAATGGAATTGGCTTACATTATTGCTTTTAAATAATGATGGAAAGATTGACTAATGAATAATTTATCCCAAATGGAGCATGATTGAATGAAACTTTTGCTTATGCCAACAAAATAGTTATGAAATCTGTAGCCAATTGCTTATGCCAATACTAATCTTATGCCAATAAATTGGCTAACACTACATTGTCAAACAAGTTGTAGGGAATTGGCTATAATATTGTTAAATAACTAAAAGATTGGCCAATATATAGTGTATAAAAACTTAAGCATGTTGAACATTAAAATTGGCTAATGCCAACAAATATGGTTATGAAATCTATGCCCAATTGTTTATGCCAATACTAATCGTATGCCAATAAAATGACTAACGATACGTTGTCTAAAAGTGATGCATGTAAATGGCTAAAATATTATGTTTAATAATTAAAATATTGGCTAATGGATCATACATATTAAATTTAAATATGAACATATGTAAAACTGGCACATGCCAACAAAAATGGTTACGTAGTTTAATATTCAAAGGTTGAGGCCAATACTAATCATATGCCAATCTTGTGTAGTTAGAGTATCAAATGATAATATAAGCTCTTCTAAACTAATTCAATGAACCAATAATCAAGGGCATGCCACTTATTGGGACAACTCCCAACATGCTCTAAAAGAATGACATATGAACTCATGATACTCATTGAATGAAGTGCTCATCGTCCATAAATGATGATATGAATCTACTACACTAAAGTAAGTAAGTAATGTGATTTATAACATAATTAAAGGGGTCTAAAGTAAGTAAGTGACCAGAATGGGGTGTTAAAGGAAGTGTGACAAGTCTAATTTACACCTAAGCTACTATGTTAAAAGAATACTCACGTGTGATGGTGTTAGAATGTGTGAGCCAGTCTCATTAAAACCAACGGATGATATGTAAGGAAAATTCACATTTCATCAAAGTAAAGTAAGGATGACCAGTCATCAATAGAGTAAGTAAATCTCAATCTAGAAGCAAGCCTCCATAATGCTTGAGTCAACATTAAAAGATAAAGAAGAAATGAACATTCACGTAACGAGGTGAGTAATTATGTTAATCTATGATGCTAATGAAAATGGTGAAAACATTTTAAGAGGCTAGGTTTAATGGTGAGACAAGTCTCAACCAAGCCTAAGTAAAGGTCGCTAAAAGTACTCACCTAAGAGAGTGTTGAATATCAAGAGACAAGTCTCAATCATACTCTATATGTAAGTGTAAGGACAATTCACACTTAATACTAATGATGAGATGAGAAATCATCTAATGAGCAAGAATCCAGCTTCCATGATCTATTAGTTGAATGTAATGGAACTTTATACTGAGCACCGATAGGCTAGATATGAGCGGTGATGCCTTCCTTCGGGAGGGGCGAAGGTTCACGTAACTCTCATGAGATGAGACTGTCCGGCATGACGGGTATGGGTCTACTTATATCTCCTATTCTTTGAACCTATACTTCCAATATAGGGATCTAGCAGGGTGAGCAGGGTTTGACTCCCTATATACGCTAGCATGTTCGGGTCACTTTGGCCGGTGATTCCACCTTTTTCGGTGTGGGGCAGACACTGGATTTCATGGTGCTCACATGATCTATGTCGGTTAAGGTTAAATTTCCCAAAGAAAGAATGAGTCCATCCTCAAAGTATGAAAGATAATGAAGTGAACGATACCGAAGGTGTTTGTGCAAGACAATCAGGAGGTGAAATAAGATTCAAGTAATGACATTAGGTCATTCTTGGTCATTGCACTTCATGATCCCGATGAGAGTCTTAAACTTCATCCTAGGTATAGCTTGTGTTTACATCCGCCTACGAATGAATGAAATGAATAATATGAAGTACGAATAAACGAATGAAGCAGACTCTATGTTTGCTAAAGAAGGCCCTCGGGTTGAGGTCCCATATGTTGGGCCCTCACTTGAGATGTCTTAATAATACATCCGAAATTCCAAGGTCTCGTAGATATGAAATGTATAATATATAAAACAAAAATGTTAAATAAATAACTCATAAATTCCCTAACATGAAACTAATGAAATCAATGGAATGATCAATAGAGAATGGCTTATGAAATGTAATGAATATATAGTTTATTGAATGAGTTGCTATAAGAATAATCAAAGCAAGTCCAACGAAGTTTACAATAAGTAAAGGGTATAGATAATAATGAATCTTCATGTCATGAAAATGAACAAAGCCAAATAAAATTGGCTTATAATGGCTTCCTTTATTAGGAAAATATCAAAGACAATAATGAATTCAAATATGCTTATCCAAAATGATAAACTAATGTATTTAGCCAATAAAGATTGGCTTATGAAGAATTCATGCCAAAAGTAAGCAAGATCATAAGCTTTAATGATATGCCCCAAGAAGTATGCACATTATGCAATTAACTAAAGAATGAGTATAGTCAATAAGTATTGACTTATACATATATTCATGCCCCAAATTGTAGTTAAGTCATTTCCTTAATCTCTTGAATTACTTACTTGATTCATTGTGGGTATGGGACTACAATGAATCATTGCACTTGTAATTAAAACATAGGAACAAAGGAGTTATTGAACTACACAACAACAAGAAGAAAAAGACTGAAAAATAATCTAAGTGTACAAAGAGGAGCTCTCGGCCTAAGAGGATCAGAATCTCAAATCTTCGCCCGAGTTGTTCTAAAATTATGTTGATGATACTAATGTCTTGTAATCATATAGAAAATGAGTTGTGTGATTTGAATGCATTAAAATACATCATATTCATACCATAATTCACAACTAACGATTTTGGAAAGTCTAGTGATTAGGCTTTCTAGAAATAGCATGTTCTTTAGGAAGACCTTTCATTGATCATGCATAGCCTAATGTGTATGTGTGCATACACCCATACTTAGTACAAGTGGTGTACTAACCCCTACTATTTACTATTTCATAGATGCAGGTTAAGGGACAAATTTGACGACTCTTGCAACGGTTTGGACATCAGCGTTTCTCCAGACCATTTGGTAGGTCCTCATGATTTCGAGGGTGCTACAGTTTTAGTCTAGCCTTAGTTTTAGACAAAGATAGTGGATGTTGTCCCTAGCGTTTCTTTCATACTTTCATTTCGAAGTTTTTGTAATAAAGTCGTGTTTGGCAAATGTATTTATGATATATTCTTATTCTATTTCGAATTGATTCTTATGATAGATGGTTGTTACATTTATGTTGAGCTTAGTATATGATGAATTCATGAAATAACTATATGAAGTCTATGTATGCTTCATACATTTAAAAGTTTTAAATTTTCCGCTAAAATTAACCATATGAATGTGATGAATGAAAGATGAGGCTTGTCTGCGACCTCTGAGAGGTCAATGACGCCGGTTACAATTTGGATTCCAGAATCCGGGTCGTGACAAACTCTATTTGCTGGAATATTGTTGACTCATGTTTGTTTACTTTACCTTGTTTTCAAACATCAATCTCTTCGTTATGTGCTACTGTTTGTCACGATTCAAACAGGTGAAGAGATAAGCCTTGGTTAACTTACATCTCTTCAATATTGAAATGCCAGTGTCTGTTCTCCTATTCCACTGCTAGTTTGATCGTTCCTTGTTGAATCTAGAAGCTAGATCAGATTGTCTTTATTTGCTTTAGCTTAAGGCAATATTAAGTATTTTCCTCTTAATATATGTGTTTAGATTACTCAAATAATATCACAGTTTATAAGCTTTGAAGTTCTAAAAGCGTTTATTTCGATATTAGTAATGAACTAGTTTTAACTTAATTCATGTTTGAGTTTGGGTCCATTTTTATCCTATCCTGGCAGTAACAAATATGTCATATCCAAGTTTGCATTTATCGATCAATTTGCTTTACTTTAAGTGCGAAATGTTTGTTGATTAATATGTAGTAGCTCATTTATTTGTGTTCTTAAAAGCCGTAATAGTAGATATTAGCAGTAGTCCCTTTTGGTTCTGAGATAATTAAGTGATTTTTAGTTCCAATCAAGTTATGTCTCATTTGCTTCCTTATTTTCAAATGCTAATTTTGTCTTCTTTCTTTTGTTGTGTAAAACCTTCTCAGAGTTTCTCGTGGACTCTCTCCCTTCTTGCATATCGATGTGGGCCTAGGAAGCCCAACTTCACCTCTTGTTGAGTCTACGTTAAATAAGTCAATAAGTTCAGAAATGTAACTGAGAAACAGGTGTACGAGGGGATGGAAATTGAAGTTTAGGTGTACGGAAAACCCTCAAAAGGGGTTGTACATGTGATTTATACAATGGTATATGGACAAAGATATTGGTATACAGGTTCAAAACGTGGAAATACAGGTTAAGGAAGGAAGAAATACAAAACGCAAATAAAATACAGGATTCAAAAGCCCAAAAATAGATTGGATATAAGTCGTATACAACAATATACATCTAATGTATACCAGTTTTTCAAGAGAAATGGGACAAAGTCCCATTCAAAATTGCTGCAGGATTTTTGGAGAATTGGGCCTAAAAGTCCATTTTTACTGAATTTGGACAAAGAGCCCAAGTTCAGATTTCCTTTCTTCTCCTCTTTATTTATTGGCTATTGTATTGACTAACTTTATACATGTTTAAATTTGGTTTGATTTAATTTATTTCCCAAAGATAGTCATTCTCTTTCATATTAAAATAAAAATATTTATTTATATATTCTATACTTAGCTTTATTTTATTATTAGTCTTGTCAACACTTGAGTTATTCCCTCATAAGATTTTCCCTTGGGTTCTTCCCCCAAATGAAGTAATAATAAAATAAGTAAATAACTAAAAAATGAAGTTTCTTTACTCAGGTAAAATTTAGAAAGTTATTAATCAAAGTCAATTAGTCAAATCGTCGGTCAACTGCAAGGTAGCGGACATTCCCAGGGTCTAACACCTTCTCTGAATGTACATTGAACTTCAAACTTATTTTTCAAATTGATTTTTATCTGTTTGAATCCTTTTGAAAACCTTATGTTTTTTTTCTAATTTTTGCTAAAAATTTATGTGGCGACTGTTATTTCGAAATTTGATTTCTCTTAAATCATAAGTCTAATAGACTTTTCTAAAACCTAGTAATGTTTCTATTTTTTTTTTTGAGTAAAACATGGATCGTTGGACAGTTTATCAACACAAATCCATTCTAATTACTTGACAAAAGAAAAACAACTCACAACATAAATGTGTCACACTTTGTTCATAACATATAATGCAAATTATCACATAATGGGAAAAAATCAACACACAAAAGATGTTTTAGTTGAAGACAACCTAGCCCACGAATATTGGTAGATAACCAGATAACTAGAATTTGTCTGTTTGATTTGGAATTTAGTATATCTCGAAGGTTGACTTGATCTCACATCTTTTGTACATCGAAATTTGTTGTTGTTAAATTTACATTTGTTTGTGAAGGAATATTGATTGTATTCAAGTGTTAAAGGAATACATGGGAGATATATATAGGAGATATAGGAAGGAGTACTAATCCTAATAGGACTAGGATTAAGGAGTACTAATCCTAATAGGACTAGGATTAGTACACAGTAAATACTAATATTATTTTATACTATTTATTTAATACTAT
>NC_028639.1:50410947-50419708 GCF_001406875.1 Solanum pennellii | reverse complement strand
TATATATATATGTATATATATATATATATATATGTATATATATATATATATATATACATATATATATAAAAGAGAACCTTAGGCCCACCTACTTGGCGCCACCACAAACTAGAATTCTATTTTAATATATTTACTTTCAAAACTAGCCTTCTTCTTTTGTAAAAAGTTGTAACTTTATGACAAATTTCGACTTTATAAAGAGTTGCGACTTTTATGAAAATTTGTGACCTTTATGAAAAGTTCTGAATACTATGAAAAGTTGACTTTTATGAAAAATTCTTACTTTTATAAATAAATGCGATTTTTATGAAAGGTTGTGATGTTTATGAAAAGTCATGACCTTTCCGAAGGGTTGTGGCTTTTCCAAAGAGTTGTGACCTTTTCGACAAGGTACAATAAATATTTGTTCACACTATCTTTTGTGGTCTATAAATAGAGGGATTTTCTCTCATTTTAAAATGACAAAAATTCTGAACTACTTCTTCTTCTGCACAATTAAATATTCATGTACTTTGCTCCTATTCAATGGCTTGCTGACACCATTATTTTTGTATCAATACGTTGATGAATAAAAGCGTCCATCATGAGAGGATCTAATTCATTAAGGCACAGGTATTAGAGGAGAATAATTTTCCTAAGGGAACAGTACTGTGCATTCAGTAGACTCATTTTTTCCTTTCTATTTCATTCTATTATTGCGAATTCTGATGTTTATTTTAACTGTCATTAAGTTATTCTTATGATATTAATTGTATTTTTGAGTACATCTTTTAAACTCTATTGTTTATGCACATATACATATGTAGTAGGTATATTCATTGTGTAGAAAATAATTATTGTACCCACTTTCAAGAATTCATATTTTGATATTCTATCTATATTGTATGACCTAAAAGTATTATATATATGCTTACATAATATCTATTTTTACATAGACATGAAGTTTCTCACTTATCAATTGAAAAAGTTCATTGTTCAGGTTCAAAAGTTATAATTGCTTTCATGTTAAAGTGTAATTTCTTTTATTGATTATGTCAACAAGAATTTTTTCATGAGACATATATCACAATTGTATGATCTATGCAACTTAAACGTGTTCTTTTTCTTATGAAATACCTTTATGTGTGCATATATATATTCTTACTTTCTTATTTATATTCCTTTTAATGTTGACTAAAGAATCAATGAGTTATTATTTCCTGAATAATTTATTAATTAGAGGTTTTTGAATTATGTGATAATGAAAAATAGTCAAATTCATGTTGGAATATTGCTATTATTTTTTAAGAACCTATTTTCCATTATTCATAATGCATGGATATTAGTAAATGGTTATTTACATATTTAATGCAATTAGTACTTAAGACCGTGCAAAGTGCGTACAAATTACCTAGTATACATAAAAAAGAGAACCTTAGTCCTGTCACGACCCAGACCGTTGAGATTGACACCCACTCTAACCCTCCGGTGGGAGAACCACTACTAAAACTTAAACCCAAGAAATTAAAGTAGTAACTAAGAAATTCAAGTTATGGAACCAAGTTAAATAAACTAATTAAGAAGTTTCTATAACCTTCATCAAGAATTCTAAAGAGATTAACTAAACAAATGTGGAAGTAAACAACCTAGAATAGGTTGACTTAGCCAATTGTTCAACATTATAGTCTATTCTTATCGAAATAAAATGGGCTGACTAAGTTAATCTATCAACCACTACCCAAATGGAATCAAACTTCCCCAATATCTTGGGAAGACCAAACACAAAGTCCATGTGTATTCTTTCCCACTTCCATTCCTGAATCAGCATTCTTTGAAGCAAACCTACATGCCTTTAATGTTCATACTTCACCTATTGACAACTTTGACACTTCCCCATGAACTCCGCAATGTACTTCTTGGGAGAGGCTCACAATTCACAATATTCTATTCATCTGGGTTTGACCACGATGTATAGAATATACATCAAGAGTAGTCCCTTGGGACTTACCTATCACAATCTTCGTTCTAAGCTCCTTCAAATCTCCATATTCAAATTGCTTGGCCTTGATCTCATCAATGAATGTGGCCTTCACTTCATTACTAGATAAAACCCCACATCTTTATGAGATTTCCAATTGTACAAATTTAGACTCCAAGGTCAGAATTTCTTTGTCCAAAGGTTGCTTGGTTATGCTCAAGCAAGCTAAACTACCCATAGTCACCACTTTTTGACTCATGGCGTCTTCCACCACGTTGGCCTTGCCCGGATGGTATTGAATGGTCACATCATAATCTTTACCTTCAACCGGTAATGCTAGGATGGCTTGGTGATCAAGAGAGTCTTGAGCTTTTGAAGGCATTCCTCACATTTTTCAGTCCAATCATATGGTATGTCCTCTGTGGTCAAACTATTCAATTGAGTAGCAATGGAAGCACAATTCTTAAAAAATCGGCGATAATATCTAGCGAGTCCTACAAAACTCCTAACTTCCATCACAAAGCTAGAACAAACCCAATCCCTAACTGCCTCAATCTTTTGAGGATCTATCATTACCCCTCCCTTTGAGACTATATGACCAAAAAATGCAATCGGTTTCAACTAAAATTCACAGTTAGAAAATTTTGCATACAACTTTTGTTTCCAAAGAACACCAAGAATAATACGAAGATGGTTTGAATAGACCAAAATATTATAAACAAATACTATCACAAATGAATCAAGAAATGGTTTGAAAACCCCATTCATTAAAATCATGAAAGGTGCAGATGCATTGGTCAAACCAAAAGACATAACAAAAAACTCGTAGTGCCCATAGCGAGTTCTAAAATCTATCATAGGAACATCATTAGGCCTAATAGATCTTACATCAATTTTCGAGAATTTTGCAGCCCCTTGCAATTGGTCAAAAACATAATCTATTCAAGGAAAATGATACTTGTTTCCAATAGTGACCCTATTGAATTGTCAATAATACACATTCTCATGCTGCCATCCTTCTTCTTAGCAAACAAAACGGGAGCACCCCATAGCGAAACACTAGGGAGAGTAAATACCTTATCAAGAAGCTCTTTGATTTGAGCCTTAAGTTCTCTTAATTCTGCTAGAGCCATGCGACATGGAGGGATGGAAATGGGACGAGAACAGGCTCTAAATCAATGTAGAAATCTATATCTCTATTCTAAACCATACCATGCAAGTCATGGGGAAATACTTCACTAAATTAAGACACCACAATAGTGAAACCAATGGATGGAGTCTCAATCTGTAGATCCCTAATATGAGCAAAATAAGCCAAACAACCCTGCTCTTCTAATTTACTAGCCTGAATGGAGGATATAATCTTAGTTTGCTTAGGCATGTACACCCTTTTCCACTCTAATCTTTCCCTTTCTGGAATTTCTAGAGTTACACACTTAGTATTACAATTTAATACAACATAATATGGGGACAACCAAGTCATGCCTAAGATTATGTCGAAGTCAGTCATATCTAAAATCACCAAATCAACCCAAGTCTGAAAACCCATAAACAAGATAAGACAAACACGATAGACATGAGTAACTATGACAGACTCTCCCACTGGGGTAGAAACATGAATAGGGGCATCAAGTACATTACAGATCACATCAAACTTGGAAGAAAATATCATGGATGCATAAGAATAAGAAGAACCCGAATCAAACAACACATTAGCCATCCGGTCAGAGACAAGAATAGTACATGTGATCACCGCGTCAGCCTCTGCCTCATTGTTGCCCGGAAAAGCATAACATTGAGCCCTATCTTGACGAACTACTTCCCTGCCTGGTTGCGCATTACCTCTAACTCCACCACCATTTCCTGTACCTCCTTGCCCACCTTGTGGATATATTCTACCATTATTACCATTCCCCACAAGTAGCACTGCTCTTGATAGTTGTTGCATGGAGTCTAGTACACGAGGATAGGGGAAACCTCTCCTCATATGTATAAGTTCTCCACAATTATAGCATGTATAATCAAAAGATGGTCTTCTACCCCGCGAAGGTGCGACTCCCTGGCTATCCTAAAAATTATAAGATGGATTCTTGAATAGTTATCTATAGAGGGAGGGAATAATAGACTGAACTGTCTTGGCTGCCAGAATTGGCCTACCAGATCCTTTAGAATAGAAGCCCTGAAAATTTATATAATTCATGGCTCTCTTAGCCAACGCCTTAGCCTGACCATCTCGTGTTACCCTCTCCACTTTCTTAACATAGTTTGACATATCCTTGAAAATTCTCATTGTAGAAGCCATATGAACAAATAATACTTGCAACTTAGAATTCAATCCCCTAATAAATAAATGGATCCTCTCATCCTCTATAGTCACCAATTGCGTAGCATATCTAGATAAAACATGGAACTTGGCCTCATAAGCAGCCACAGTCATACCTCCTTGCTCCAAGGCCATAAACTCATCTTTCTTGCGAACCCTCAAAGTTGCAGGCACATATTTTTCCATAAATAGAGCATGAAATTGGGTCCATGTAAGTGGAGGTAAAGTAGAAAACCTGCACTCCGTGTAAGCTCTCCACCATTATACTTAGCCTCACCTTGAATTTGGAATGACACAAAGTCAACCTCATGTTGGTGAAAAATACCCAATTTATGAAGCCTTTCATAGAAATCTCAGATAAAACTCATAAGCATCTTCATGTTCAGAAACCAATAATACCGGGCATAAGCTTGAAGAACTTAGTCAACATGTCATGCTCATTATCGGTCATAACAGAACCCAACAAAGGATGGAAGAAAGCATCAGTACCTACATTTCCACCCGTCTTGGGAACAGTGGTACCAACAAGAGGATTATCATGAACTTCAGTAGACAAAAGCACTCTAGGACCAGCCAACACTTTCAAGAACGCCATAATCTATTGAGGTAAAACCGAATCGATGAGGGAACAACTGTAGTCTCCACTGGCACCTCTTCCTCTTGTACAGTTTCCAACATCTGCGACCTCAATATCCTCTTCTAACTCCTCATTATGCACAAGAGAGTTCTCATTCATAGGAGCATTTTCAACCGGTACCTCATTCCCAATATGTGCTACTCTCCCACAACCTCTACCCTAACTCTTCCTCTAGACCTACCTCGACCACAAACTTTAGCTGCAGGTTCTTAAGCTGCAGCATTAACGAGAGTGATGGGATGAACAACGTTTAATCTTTTGTTAACCATCTATGTACAGAAGAGTGAAGGAGGTTAGATACCAATTTGTATCACCCAGACACCAATTGGACTTGAGTTATAGCATGAAAGGAGACAAGTAAAAAATATAGAGATTTCCTAAAGTCCTATAGCCTCTCGAAGAAAAATAAAGGCGTACCTATACCATTCATCAAGACTCTATTAGACTCATTTTGGTACATCGAGATGAACGAGCCTAGGTTTTGATACCAATTTTTTCACGAACCAGACCGTCATGATTGACACCCACACTAACCTTCCGGTGGGAGAATCACTACTACAACTAAAACCCAAGCAACATATGTACTAACTAAGACATTTAAGTTACGGAGGCAAGTTAAATAAACAAAGTAGGAAGTTCCCATAAAATTCAATAAGGATTATAAAGAACTTAACTAAAAAAATGCATCATTAAATAACTTATAATCTGATAGTCAATGTACCGAAACTACTAACGATAACAAAGTCTAAAACAAGAAAGGTCATAACCCCAACTATATTAAACATCAAAGAACTAGTATAAGTCTAAAATGTCGACATAGACCCAAAGAAAATTCAAAACATTCCGGACAATGCTAGTTCACCCTTGAGTTAGAACGCAATGATCACATATCTTCTAAGAGAGGTCTATCAATACTTGTCGAAAGATGCCATCTACTCAACAAAAATAATAGCAAGTGCGTATCAGTACACAACCACCGTGCATTGGTATGATCATGTGGCTATCCACATAAGTGCAACAAAAGCAAGTCAAATAATATTATAGTCACATGCATATATATCAACATATAAAATATTATCAACATTTATGAGCAACGATCAACTTCACATTTCTCAATTTACACAATTAGGTCAAGTAGTTGGTCCTCTCATGTAACCCAAACCCAAACTATTAGTGCACTAGTACGTGGTAACCAATCCCATAGTTATGAAAGAACATAGCAATCCGATCCCATTTTCATGCCGGAATATGGCAACCAGTCTTAGTTATGCAAGAACATGACAATACGATCCATCCACACATCAGAATCACAAACACAAGTTTAATTTCAAGTCATATAATTGTTTTACAAAAACATATAGTAAAAAAATGACTAAGTTTAAGAAAATCAATAAGTCTTATGACTTAAGAAAAATCGATTTTCCAATTTAACAGAGTCGCCACTTAATTTTTAGTAAAAATCAAGAAAAACTTATAATTATTTTCAAAAGATTTAAAACAGATAAAATCAATTGAAAAAATTGTTCGAAGTTCAAATGTACATTCCGAGAAGGTGTTAGGCCCTCGGAATGCCCGCTAGTTGCGGTTGACTGGCGATTTGACTAAATGACATTTTAAAATAATTTTTAAATATTGAATAAGTAAAGTTCATTGTTTAATTATTTACTTACTTATTATTATTTTCTAATTAATTACTTTAAGGGAAATTAAAGGAAATTTTCTAAAGGGAATAATTCAAAAGTCGACAAGACCAAATAAATATATATCAAATTTGGAATATAAAAGAGAAAAGACTATTTCTGGGAACTAATTAAGTTAAACCAAAAAAAAAATGTTAGTCAATACAATAACAAATAAATAAAGAGTAAAGGGAGAGAAAATTGAAATTGGGTCAATTTACCCAAGTCTCAAATCTGGTGGGTCTTACCCATTTTTTACACCTGTCAGAATCCACTTATGCCTTTCGGACTATTTCCCTTTCCAAATTTTGTATACACTCAGGTATACCCTCGTATACGGATCGTATTTTGGTCCGTATTTCGATATATTTTTTTGATCATAAGCTTCAACCTGTATCCATCATCTTATATTCTGGTATTCTTTAGCAACCTGTAAATCATATTTCCGGATGTATACCAATGTATACAACAGGAATATCGCCTGTATACCAATGTATACTACAGGAATATCGCCTGTTTTCATGCTTTCTGGGAGTTGAAAAATTAATTTTCATCTACATATTGCTGCTTTCAACCTGTACACCATTTCAGAAAGGCTGGCTGACTCGAAAATAAAGGTTTGAACCTTCGTGGCTCGATAAGAGAATGCGAGGAAATCGGTATGGAGTCCAAGATGAACTCGAATTGGCATCACATACAAAAAATAAAGCAAAGGAAAAGAGAGATTAGCATCTAATTTACAACAACTTAATCAATTAAGGACACTAGCATAAATATATACAAAAACCCAACTCTCCAAATGATCAATGCATCTCTACCTTTAAGTACTAAAAGATGCACATGGTTTGAAAGAGTAAAAAGACAAAATTCTTAAGAGGAACACATATAATACAACCAAAACAATATCAGCATACAAGTTTGAGAAAACAAATTCACCTATAGCTTATAAAATAAGAAAACATTTTTTTAAAACACAATGATAAGAAACTCATATGAATGAGATATGTCCATGTCCAAACTAAAGACAAATTGGAGTTAAATCGATCATTTTTATAGAGAGAAAATTTTTAAAAATATGAAAAGAAAAACATTGATAATAAGTATATAAATCCGAGCATAACCCAAATGGAATCAATCATTAAGAAACTAGTGATAATCATGCTAAAGGATGGTGAAGAATTTCAAAGCAAAGTAATTACTGATTCTAACATTTTGGAAGGGAATAAAGCCAATTAAGCATCACAACAGATTCACCTGATATTATCTAATCACAAACGTCATGGCATTTAACTAGACCATAGATATGGGGACTTGAATACTAAACAAATCAACAACCCTTGTAACTAAACTAATCAGCTGAAAATTTAGAAAAGGTATGATAACTAGGAAAGAAACAAACTCTAGCCTAAGAATCATTAAACTAACAAGATCACATGTTCACCAAGCAAAGAGAAATGTACATCAGTTTAAATTCAAAAACTAATTAACCAAACAGTCCTTTACTAATTTGCAGCAGTATATAACAAACCGAAGACCAAAAACAAAAATCACATCGAAAGCAGGATGCTTTCAAAATTAGGCTAAGTATGACTTATTCGGAAAGAACATGCGAGGCGGCAAATGAACTTAAAAAATACTAAACTAACAGGGCAAAATTTTGATACATAAAACAGTAGAACTTCAATATAGTTTAAAAAACACACCAAATGATCATGTAATCTCAACTAAAATACGACAACGGCAGTAAATACAATGACCATTTCAACATAGAGATACCTCATTCAAATGACTAGAGTTGATTCCTATACAAAGAGTAGAGACTGATAGATTAGACAAAATGAAACGAGTTTATAACCTCTTGTTGTGCAGCGATTTTGGGATGGGTGACGAGCTTGGAGGACATCGACTTCCAACGACTCTGACGGGTTTAGGTGAACAAAGAAACAAAGCAAAGGATCCAAACTAGCTTAAACTCCCAACCCTATGCCTTTGAGACCTATTCTCGAATATTTCTATATAAAAAATTTTCGTAGCTTACTGCTTTCTCTTAAATTTTGACTAATTTCTCAAAGATTTTTTCTTTTCCCAAAAATCCCCCCCCCTCAAAATAATGAAGAAGATGGGATATAAATAGCTGAGAAGAGGGGCTGATTTGGGGGGGGGGG